>NC_057804.1:453350157-453649457 GCF_018294505.1 Triticum aestivum
CAGATTTCAGGGACTTAGTGATTTTCACTAAGTCTGGGATATTTTAGTTCATGAGGCTATATGTCCAGCTTGTTTCCTAGCGATCCGTGCCTCTTTTGAGGATGATCAGTAAGGGAGTTTTTGATATTTATGTTATGCTCTATCCATCCATTGTCCTTGTTGGCATTTGTGGAGTGCTCTAGGTTGACTCAATCGAGCTCAACTTTTGCTTCGTTGTTAATCTGGGCAGATCGTCAACTTGTTTGCGATTTCGCCGATGCTACCGTTAGTGTTCCATGCATGCTATGCCTTCGTTCTTGCCATGTGTAGCTAGAACTTTTGTGCCTTCTTGCTGGTTATATTATTTCCTTGCCATGACTTGCACCGTAGTGAGTGCATCGAGCTCGTTTACATGCCTTCGTGAGTTAAATTTCAGCATGTCTCAGTTTTCACTAAGTCTGAAACTGATTGTGTTCGAGCGATGTTCGTGAGCTCGGTAGAGTATTTTGTGAACCCTTTTGGCCCCAGGTCACTTTGGGTGTTTTATTAAGCTTGTTGAGTAGCTCCATGCCATGTTCTTACTGTCATGTTCAGATTTTCTATCATGTTGTTTTGCTGCTCCGAAGAGAGCATCGTGATCTGAAATTTCAGACTAGTGTTAATTTCACTAAGTCTGAAATCTGTTTTGCATTTGCGTTTTAGCCATGCTTGTTTGAACCTCTTAATGGATGAATTTGCCTATGGCTCAGTGCTAGTGTTTTGTCAACCATCTTGTGTACATCACTGACATGTATTTTGTTTTCTTGTTTGGTGGCTGTAGCATGTTCATTTCGTTGCATTTAGATGCCTACTTGCTGTTAATCGCAGACCGGTGTCATATCTTAAAACGTTCGCCATTTCCAAACCGTAGCTCCGATTCCAATGATCTTTATATCGTTTTCAAGCGATTTCATCCCCTCTATCCAGTGGCACACTTGGTTTTCCAAGATGAGGCCAGGTTCATGCATTTCCTGTCATATCTTGCATTTTGCATCCCGCATCGCATCCCGCATAGCATATCGTCATTTCATCATATTGCTTGGACTTGCCCGTGGTTGATTGTATCCTTGTTGCTTGTTTGTCTTGTTGGGTAGAGCCGGGAGACGAGTTCGCTACCGAGGAGCCCGTTGAGTTTGCTTGTGAGGATCCAGTCAACTCTGACAACTGTGCAGGCAAGATGATCATACCCTCGAAATCACTACTATCTTTGCTATGCTAGTTTGCTCGCTCTTTTGCTTTGCCACTGCTACGATGCCTACCTTTTTGCTTGTCAGCCTCCCAATTGCCATGTTGATCCCCTAACCCACCATTGTCCTAGCAAACCGTTGATTGGCTATGTTACCGCTTTGCTCAGCCCCTCTTATAGCGTTGTTAGTTGCAGGTGAAGTTTGGAGCCGTTCCTTGTTGGAACTTTTATTTACTTGTTGGGATATCACAATATATCTTACTTAATTAATGCATCTATATACTTGGTAAAGGGTGGAAGGCTCGGCCTTATGCCTGGTGTTTTGTTCCACTCTTGCCGCCCTAGTTTCCGTCATATCGGTGTTATGTTCCCGGATTTTGCGTTCCTTACACGGTTGGGCTATTATGGGAACCCCTTGACAGTTCGTCTTAAGTAAAGCTCTTCCAGCAATGCCCAACATTGGTTTTACCATTTGCCACCTAGCCTTTTCTTTCCCTTGGGTTCTGCAGACTCAAGGGTCATCTTATTTTACCCCCCCCCCGGGCCAGTGCTCCTCTGAGTGTTGGTCCACCCGTCAGCTACCGGTGGCTACCAGGGGCAACTCTGGGCTGGCCTACCCGTACCTAGGACAATCTGAGTGTGCCCTGAGAAAGAGATATGTGCAGCTCCTATCGGGATTTGTCGGCACATTCGGGCGGTGTTGCTGGTTTAGTTTTACCTTGTCGAAATGTCTTGTTGTACCGGGATACCGAGTCTGATCGGAATGTCTCGGGTGGAGGTCTATTCCTTCGTTGACCGTGAGAGCTTGTCATGGGCTAAGTTGGGACTCCCCTGCAGGGATTGAACTTTCGAAAGCCGTGCCCGCGGTTATGGGCAGATGGGAATTTGTTAACGTCCGGTTGTAGAAAACCCGAAGTCGACCTTATTTAAAATACACCAACCGCGTGTGTAACCGTGATGGTCTCTTCTCGGCGGAGTCCGGGAAGTGAACACGGTGTTGGAGTTATGCTTGCGCAGGATGTTCCTTTAGTTTCTCGCTCGTGCTTCGCCTTCTCTTCTCGCCCTCTTTTGCGTATAAGTTAGCCACCACATATGCTAGTCGATTGCTGCAGCTCCACATATATTTGCCTTATCCATTCCTATGAGCTTAAATAGTCTTGATCGCGAGGGTGCGAGATTGCTGAGTCCCTGTGGCTCACAGATGCTATAACTCCAGATGCAGGTCCAGGTGATTTCGCTCCAGGTGACGATTACGAGCTCAGGTGGGAGTTCGATGAGGACTCTCAGCGTTACTATGTGTCTTTTCCGGATGATCAGTAGTGGTGCCTAGTTGGGGTTGTCGATTCAGGACCTTGTCGCATGTTGGGTTCTTTTCTATTTTGGCGCCGTAGTCGGGCCATGAGTGTTTGTTTGATGGATGTTATTTATGTGCTCTGATGTGACGTGGCGAGTGTAAGCCAACTATGTTATCTCCCCCTTTTATTATATATATTACATGGGATGTTGTAATGATTGCCTGACTTGCGACATTGCTTTCAATGCGGTTATGCCTCTAAGTCGTGCCTCGACACGTGGGAGCTATAGCCGCATCGAGGGCGTTACAGTCCAGCTCCACTACCTGAAGATCCAGCAACGACTCTCTTAACGGAGATACTGTTTCTGGCGCCCTATGAGGTGCCGGAGAAGAAGGCCAAGAAGAAGGCCACGGGGACCAGTAAAGGTCTCCGTCGCAAGGTTGTGTTGGACTCTTCGTCCGAAGACACCGAGGCGCACTCCTCCAACAAAAACGAGGAGCAGGAAGAGGAAAACCCTCCCCCCCCAACCGGGGGGAAAAGAAAAGGAAGGCCGCCCCGTCCGAGGAGGCCGAAGGGTCCAAGAAAGGAAGGACCCTCCCTCCGGACCACTCCACAATAGCCGCCTACAGCAACAAGGAGTGGCTGCCCAGGGACAAGCCCCTGGCGAAGTCGTAAGTATCTGGTCACTATAATACTTCCGGTACATTTTGTTTTATTGCTTCTTATCATGTCAAATATGATTGTCCAGTCCATCCAAATCCCACATCGACGCATCCTCCTCAGATGGGTCTTTGAGCCAGTCGGCGATGAACAGTGATTCACTCCCGACGGCCCCTACTCCCCGGCCCGCGGACGACACCGAGGTGTTGTCCTAGAGGATACCGGACCAGGGGGAGACGGTTCTGTAGACGCCCCAAGGCAAAATCCCAGACGAAGGGCACATGGGGGGAATGAGCCCCATGGATTCTGATGACGGGGGCCACAGCAAGTCTGGCCCCCAGCCGGATACTGCGCCGGAACCTCCAGTGGTTCCAGATTCAGGTAGGTAGCCACTTACTAAGGGGGGAAAGCCGCCTGTGCCAATGACCTCTGTCCATCCAGAGGCGTCGGACAACTTGCTGGAAGCGCTTCACGGCGCTTCCATTGACGAAGAACACCACACCATCATGAGTGCGGCGATCGAGAAGGTTTGGTCCACCAAAAGCGGACTGACCGAAGCCTGCGCCAGCCTCCTAATAGGCTTTGAGGTAAGTAATCAAATTTTGAGAAAGTATCACAGCATAGACAGTAGCCCCTGATGCTCTGTTTGGTGTTCGGAAAGAAAGGCCGAATAGAGGATCAAATAACATCCACAGGAGTCTAATCAGAATATGTCTATGTGAATAAGCAGGCGTCACTGCTGGCCGCTGCTGCTCGTACTGCAGAGGTCTCTGGACTGAAGCGGGGCCTGGAGCGGAACGAGGAGGAGCTCGGCCTCATGAAGATGCAGCTCAAGGAGAACAAAGGTAAGAGATACCGCGTCTGTATATTGATAAAGAAAAATTGTTTTAGCTCATAGAATCATCATAAACTTTAATTGGGGCCACGACCGAAGTGGCGGCCCTAAAAAAGGTGTTATCCGAGGCCGAAGACACAGCGGCCAAGGAGCGCACCGAGCGCGAAAAGCAAGAGGCCCGAATCGATGAGGTCTAGCAAGAGCTCCAGGATTTCGTCAAGAAATACGAGTCCTTAGAGCGTGACTCTAAGACGCAAGTGTCTGAGCTTGCGAAGGCCCTCCAGAGCGTACAAGATGCCAAGGCCGAAGCCCAGAAGGCCCTTCAGGAGATTTAGGCGGCCAAGAAGATAGCGGCAGGTAAGGCATTCATTATGCAAAGCAAGCATGTGAAGGAGACTTTCCTTTTACTTACCCGAATTCGGTGCTCTCCAGGAGCATTCGCAGATCTGCCGTGCAGCATCTCTGATGCCGCAGAGTTCTACCGAGCTAAGGAAGGGAGCTCAATGGAGAAGTTGTTCTGGTCCCAGTATATTGGGGCCGAACACCCGATGCCCTTGAGCGACCAGCTGAAGCAGCTGGTCGAACTTCACAAGACGGCAGAACTGGCCATGAAGGATCTCACAATCTGGATGTGGCCTGGCGAGCTCCTGCCCAGCAGCTACTTCGGCCTGGTAAAGCGGATTTTGAATGCTTGTCCGCGGCTTGAAGTCATTAAGCGGTCAGTCTGCATTGAAGGTGTGTGCGGGGCCTTCGCCCGTGCGAAAGTGCACTGGGCAAAGATGGATGCCGAGAAGCTCGTGACAGAGGGGCCGCCGGAGGGCAAGGAGCATTGCCACCCCAAAAAGTATTATGACAGTGTCTTGAAGGGTGCCCGCCTTGTGGCGGAAGAATGTGTTAAGGATGTAATATTTGAATAAATGTACTCATGTGATCCTGTAATATGAAAATGAGTTCATGTGCGCTATATAACGCTTGTTGATTTAAAATATTACCTTCTGTGCAGCTGTTTATGAAATCTGAGAGTTGGCCAGTCGTCGGCTTCTGCCCCCATGTAGCTAGTACTGGGGTGTTCGGGATAAATCTAAACACTCTTCATCCAAATTTTTGGTCCTTTAAGGAGGTGTTTAGCGCAAAAAACAAGGCAATCGGACTATCCAGCTTTATCACCCTCACTTAGCCATAGAAGTCTACAATTTTAAATTTCGCCGAAGCCCCTAGTATTCGGAAGGCCGAACTTGGGGCGCTATACACGCCTAAATCGGACAAGGCCGATTCCTCGCCCAAAGCGGAAAAAATCTTTAAGGATTTGAGACCTATCGAAAAGCGACCAGCTCTTGCCGCATCATGACAGTCAGTTTTTGGCTTTCTCTACTGAGGTGCTCGTCCAGAAGAATCGGGACACAATCGCAGTAGTCCTCCCTGTGCTACCTTAGCCGATATAGCGGAACATAAGGTACCAAAACATGGGAACCGGGCAAACCCAACTATTGACCCAAGACATGATTCGGAGCTGATGCATATAATGGTATAAGTTTGGGGTGCCACACTGTCGAAAGTGTTAGGACTTTTCTTGCCGTGTTATGGGGTACACTGAAGCCCCTGGCGAGCTGAACATACCAAAGTGTACGGGTGCAATATGTAATAAATAAGCAGTCATGGGAAAAAGATAAAGGAATGTAATAATAAGCTAACGTTGTACATTATTTTCCATTGTTTATTTAAGTAATACGTCAAAGCGTATGTATACAAGTAGTGCGATAAGCAAAATAGGACTATTTGACATGTCCTAGCCAAGGCCAAGCTTTGTGTGGGTATGTAAAATAGGTATAACGATCGTTATCAGAGACCACCTGGGGATTCCCTTATGCGTCGAGGCTTCTTGCCTCCTTGTTTTTTCCATCCCGCTATGGGTCCGATAGTCGGACTACCGAAAGAGCCTCCCCAAAATAGGGACCTGAAAAGAAAAGGTGTGAAGGTATACGGATCCTGGGGCGGTTGAGCCACATTTGTGGACCGTGTCGTAGCCGTGCCTCTGCCTATGCCCATGGTATTTTGAGTGCGTAATTATGTACGCGCGGTACAAATTTCGCTGCTTGACTGGGACTAGGATGGAGGCCGAATTGCTAGGCGAACTCTGGACGTGCAGGACGATCCTGTTGCAGGGTACTCCGGACTCGCTTGACGATATCCGGGGGCTTTATCGCCAAATTGGCGGTCTGCCTAAGAAGGCTGCTTTGTACTTCTGCTGCGAGGGCCGCAGTGTGCTCCTCCGTACGGAGCGAGCGCTCTATGTTTCCATTAACTGTTATAACCCTACGAGGTCCTGGCATTTTGAGCTTGAGGTATGCATAGTGTGGTACCGCATTGAATCTGGCAAATGCGGTTTGTCCGAGCAGTGCGTGGTAGCCACTATGGAAGGGGACGCTATCAAAATTAACTCCTCGCTTCAGAAGTTGTCCAGAGATCCGAAGACTACTTCCAGTGTGATTGAGCCCGTACAACAGTCCTCTACACTTGGTATGACACCTTTAAAGGTGGTTTTGGTGGGTTTGATCCTTGAGGGATCGATGCCCATTTTGCGCACTGTATCCTGATAAAGTAGGTTCAGGCTGCTGCCACCGTCCATAAGGACTTGTGAGGTGGAATCCGTCAATGATGGGGTCGAGGACCAATGCGGCTGAACCGCCATGACGGATACTGGTAGGATGGTCCCTGCGATCGAAAGTGATCGAACAAGAAGACCATGGGTTGAATTTTGGGGCGACTGGCTCCATCGCATAGATGTCCCTTAGTGCACGCTTTCATTCCCGCTTGAGAATATAGGTTGCGTATATCATGTTCATCGTTTTCACCTAGGGAGGAAATTTCTTCTGTCCTCCTGTGTTCGGCGGCTAGGGCTCCTCGTCGTCGTCGCTATGCAACCCCTTTTCCTTATTTTTGGCATTCAACTTGCCGGCCTGTTTGAACACCCATCATTCTCTGTTGGTGTGGTTGGCTGGTTTATCGGGGGTGCCGTGAATTTGACATGAGCGATCGAGTATGCGGTCCAGACTGGATGGGCCCGGATTGTTTCTTTTGAATGTCTTTTTCCGCTGACCGGACTTAGAGCCACTGAATTCGGCATTGACTGTCGTGTCTTCGGTGCTGTCACCATTGTTGCGACGCTTGTGTCCGTTGCGTCGTGGCTTGCCGTTGCTATCTCTGGCATCAGAAGTGCTGTTGCTACGAGCCAGCTAGCTGTCCTCGCCCGCACAAAAGTGGGTCATGAGTGTCGTGAGCACTGCCATGGACTTCGGCTTCTCTTGGCCGAGGTGTCGGGCGAGCCACACGTCGCGGATGTTATGCTTAAAGGCCGCTAGGGCTTCAGCATCCGGACAGTCAAAAATTTGGTTCCTTTTAGTTAGGAACTGAGTCCAGAATTTCCTGGCTGACTCTCCGGGCTGTTGGGTTATGTGACTTAAGTCATCAGCGTTCGGTGGTTGCCCATAAGTGCCCTGGAAGTTGTCAAGGAATGCGTCTTCCAGGTTCTCCCAACTGCCAATGGAATTTGCCGGCAAGCTATTCAGCCAATGCCGAGCCGGTCCTTTGAGCTTAAGTGGGAGGTACTTGATGGCAAGTAGATCATCACCGCGGGCCATGTGAATGTGGAGAAGGAAATCTTCAATCCATACCGCGGGGTCTGTTGTACCATCATATGATTCAATGTTCACGGGTTTAAACCCTTCTGGGAATTCATGTTCCATTACTTCATCAGTGAAGCATAGGGGGTGTGCGGCGCCTCTACGCCGGGCTACATCACGACGCAGTTCAAATGATTCTGATCTGTTGTATTTGGCCCAGCCGTACTTGTTTTTAGTATATCCGGCGTGACGGTCATCATCACACGTTGTGGCGCGCCCCCGTGATCTCTAGATCAATCTTGACTGTCCTGCTTTGTTTTCCAATACGTTTCACAGGTCCTGCGTGTAGCCCCGGGCCTTAGTGTTATTGTTTGATTGGCGACGGAGTGCGGGCTGGTGTTCGAGATGATACACTGCTTTGTCTCAGCCACAAGGTGGCCGGTCAGCCGCATCGTGCACTAGTAGTGTGGGCTTTAATGCCTCCTCCTTGAGTTGAGGTAGCAACCTGCGCTTTGGGTAACTTTTGGTTGGGTGCTCGAGTCTGTATTCCTCGGCTGCCAGGACCTCAGTCCATCTATCAGTTAGCAGATCTTGATCAGCTTGAAGCTGCTGCTGCTTCTTCTTCAGGCTCTTTTGCAGTGAATATAAGCCGGCGCTTGAAGCGCTCTTGCTCGACTGGATCCTCAGGGACGATGAATTCTTCGTCGCCAAGGCTCACTTCGTCTTCGGAGAGGGGCATGTAATTTTCATCCTCTGATTCTCCATCTGTTGCCTGTTCCTTAGGGCTATCTTGCCGATCCTCCCGCTCGGCCTGCTCGAAGCCTGGTTGGGCGGGATTATTTTCGTCTTCGGCACCATCCGGATTGCTATCATCTCTTGTGCCGGTATCGCTATTTTTGCTATGGCGGGTGAGGGAGTCCTGGATTAGGGGGTGTCCGGATGGCCGGACTAAGACCTTTGGCCGGACTCCTGGACTATGAAGATACAAGATTGAAGACTCCGTCCCGTGTCCGGATGGGACTTTCCTTGGCGTGGAAGGCAAGCTTGGCGATACGATATGAAGATCTCCTCCCATTGTAACCGACTCTGTGTAACCCTAGCCCTCTCCGGTGTCTATATAAACCGGAGAGTTTTAGTCCATAGGACGAACAACAATCATACCATAGGCTAGCTTCTAGGGTTTAGCCACTCCGATCTCATGGTCGATCTACTCTTGTACTACCCATATCATCAATATTAATCAAGCAGGAGTAGGGTTTTACCTCCATCGAGAGGGCCCGAACCTGGGTAAAAACATCGTGTCCCTTGTCTCCTGTTACCATCCGCCTAGACGCATAGTTCGGGACCCCCTACCCGAGATCCGCCGGTTTTGACACCGACATTGGTGCTTTCATTGAGAGTTCCGCTGTGTCGTCACCATCAGGAAGGATGCCGCATCCCGTCTTGAAAGACGGCGTTGTTACTAAAGGAGCTTTGGCTGTCGGCCAAACTCTCCGGCTAGGCAGGTTTTTGATGACCGCCTGTCCGGCCGCCGCGCCGACGATGACCTCCCGGGCCATCGAAGGAAATCTTCACATCTACTTGGAGCTTGCCGAGCAGTTAGATCTGACGGAGCTCCTCTCCCTGAATGAGCTCTTGGATCACATCGCGGCCCTGGGAGTCGCTACAGATTACAGCCAGATTGGGCTTAAACCCGATCAAAGAGAGATTGACTCTCCCTAGGTCACCCATCACGTCAAAGTGGTGGAAGAACAATGCGGCGAGTCTTCGCCCGCCCTAAGGACCAGATGTGTCTGGATTGCCGATCCCTCCAAACCGGACACCCGCGGAGGGGAGGATGTCGCCCAAACCCTGAACCTAAAGTCAGGCAGCAGGCCCGATCTATTGAATAATGTCCAAGAAAGCAAGTTTCTGAATCCAGAAACAGCTTGGCCCCTGAATCTCACATCGGGCAAGGTTCCGGATTTAATTCCTCCCGCCCACCCAACTATGCGGATTTTATCCCAAATACGGCAAAAGCCCGGGGAAACAGTACACCACTACTGGGCCAGATTCCTCCTGGTTATGAACAGGATAAAGGACTGCCACGAGAAAGAAGCAATTTCACTCTTCTGTAACAACTGCACGGACATCGGAATCCTCAAACGCCATAAGTCGCCACGAAATTACACAATTCGCCGACTTGACATCCATAGTACGAAAGTACTGTGCGACTGAAAGCGTTCGGAAAACCGAAGATAAATTTTGGGACAATCCGGCAACGAATACAACACGAGTTCGAAACAAAAGGGCGCACTATCGCCAGGCATCTGAGCCAAACATCAAAAAACAAAAACCCTCTACAGGGTACAGGACCGTACTGGAAGGATGGCTCAATGGACCCTGTAAAATTCATAATTCAGGGGAAGCCACACCAACGCACAACCTTAGAGCATGTTGGATACTCCGGCAGGTGGCCCAAAGTGGCGAGGAGCTTCTAACTCCAGCACCCGAAGAATAGCTCCCCAGTACAGTGTCGACAGTCTTTGAGACCTTCACATCAAACAATGCAAGGAAACGAACGCTCCGCAACCTTGCCGAGGTCTACCAAGTAGCAACAATAAACCCATGGAGTGACATGGCTATCACCTTTAATGCCAGTGACAAACCTAAATTCCGGACAGCCCGAGCACCAGCCGCATTGGTCCTCAGTCCGATAGTGGATGGCTTCCGACTTACAAAGGTACTCATGGACGGCGGCAGCGGACTAAACCTCATCTACGAGGAAACCCTGCGAAAAATGGAAATTGACTGGAGCCGCGTTGAGCGAAGCAATACAACTTTTAGAGGAATAATTCCAAGCCAGGAAGCGTGCTGTTCAGGAAAAATCACAATGGATGTGGTGTTCGGCACGCCGGATAATTACAGATCCGAGGAGGTCACGTTTCAAGTGGCCCCGTTCAGCAGCGAATACCACGCTTTGCTAGGGCGAGAAGCATTTACAATTTTCCAAGCCATACCCCATTACGGGTACATGAAGCTCAAAATGCTTGGACCCAACGGAATCATCACTCTCGCAAGTGATCCGGACATAGCGCTCCACGCTGAAAACAAGACAGCCGCACTGGCCCTGGAGGCATTATCCGAGGCCCTAGCAGCTGAGGAACTAACTGCGTTGCGCTCTACGGTGGACAGGGACGATGTGATACTAGACAAGAGATCCAAGTCCACCTCTTTCAAACCAGCAGACGAAATAGTCAAATTCTAAGTCCATCCAACGGACCCTACAAAAAACGGCCTCCATCGGGGCACAACTAAAACCCGATGTAGACGCCGCACTCAGAGACTTCCTGCGAGAAAATTGGGACATTTTCGCCCGGCACCCCTTAGATATGCCAGGAATCCCACGCAGGCTGGCTGAGCACAGCCTGAACATCCTAAAAGGGTTTAAACCCGTCAAGCAGACTCTACGGCGTTTTTCCGAACCCAAGAGACAAGCCATGGGAGAGGAGCTAGCCAAACTGCTGGAAGCCGGATTCATCAGAGACATAAAACATCCGGACTGGCTAGCAAACCTGGTGATGGTACCAAAGAAGGACAAATCTTGGCGCCTATGTGTCGATTTCAAAGACCTAAATAAGGCCTGTCCAAAGGACCCTTTCCCACTCCCCCAAATTGATCAAATCATCAACGCCACCGCAGGACACGAGTCATTGTGTTTCCTCGATAAATACTCTGCCTACCACCAAATCAAGATGGCAGAGTCAGACCAAGCCGCAACGACATTCATCACCCCATACGGCCCATTCTGCTTCAACACGATGCCCTTCGGGCTCAAAAACACCGGCGCAACATATCAGCGCATGATTCAGACATGTCTGGCCAACCAGATCGGCAAAACAGTTGAAGCATACGTAGATGACGTGGTCGTCAAAACAAAACACGTCGATACTCTAGTAGACGACTTGAGGCTCACGTTCGACAATCTCCGAACATATGACATTAAGCTCAACCCGGAAAAATGCGTTTTTGGCGTACCAGCCGGAAAGCTCTTGGGCTTCATCGTATCCGGTAGAGGAATTGAAGCAAACCCAGCCAAGATCCGAGCTCTGTCACAATTGGATACCCCAAAGGACTTCAAACAAATACAAAAATTGATAGGATGCGTGGCGGCTCTAAGCCGCTTTATCTCTCGCTTAGGAGAAAAGGCATTACCCCTCTATTGCCTCCTGCGGCGCACCGACCACTTCGAGTCGACGGATGCCGCCACGGCCGGACTCGAATAAATAAAAGCCATACTGGCAACAAATCCGGTCCTGGCCGCACCCAACACGGGCGAACCGATGCTATTATACATCACGGCAACCCATCAAGTTGTAAGTGCGGTGCTCGTCGTCGAACGAGAAGCGGACGGATAACAAGTTCCCCCTCCAAAAACCAGTGTACTACATATCCACTGTACTAACTTCATGCAAGTCACGGTACCCGCATTATCAAAAGATAGCGTACGCGGTGTTCATGGCATCCCGGAAGCTGCGACACTACTTTCAAGAGTGCTCCATAATAGTGGCATCTGAAGTACCCCTTAATGATATTATACACAACCACGACGCAACAGGCCGGATTGCCAAATGGGCCATCGAGCTCCTCCTGTTCGACATGAATTACAAGCCAAGGCGAGCTATTAAGTTGCAGGTTTTGGCCGACTTCATCACCGAATGGACTGAAGCCGAACTCCCTAAAGAGCATGGCGCATACTCCAACTGGATCATGCACTTCGACGGCTCCAAAATGTTGGCTGGCCTGGGGGCTGGCGTCGTTTTGACGTCCCCAACCGGAGATATAGTCCAATACGTACTTCAAATAATGTACACGGATTCCAACAACGCAGCCGAATACGAGGCCCTTTTACAGGGCCTCCGGATGGTAGTCTCCATGGGCATTCAGCGCCTAGAGGTCCGCGGGGATTCAAACCTCGCAATGTCCCAAATAAATGGAGACTTCGATGCCAAGGATCCGAAAATGGCAGCTTACCGCAACGCCATCTTAAGGATATCAGCTCGGTTTGAGGGGCTTGAATTTCATCACATAGCCCGGGAAAATAACCAAGCAGCAGACGTGTTGGCACGCATTGGCGCCAAGCGCGAGGCCGTCCCTCCCAACATCTTCCTAGAACGGCTGTTCAAGCCATCCGTATCATGGGAAGGAGAATCCGGCAACAATAGCCCAGACACAACTACACTGCCCCTCACCGAACATTGTGACACAGTTGGGGGCTCCACCAACGAAACAATGCCGTCAGCCCACGCAATAATGGCAGTCATTGCCCCTTGGACAGAACCATTCCTAGCCTACCTAACTAGGCAGGAACTTCCCGAGGACCAAAACGAGGCCCGCTGCATAGTGCGGCGATCTAAAGCCTACAAAGTCCATGAGGGAGAGCTTTACAAGAAAAGCACAACCGGAGTCCTTCAAAGGTGTATCTCCGAAGAGGAAGGGCGAGACCTTTTGGCTGAAATTCATGCCGGACTCGGCGGGCACCACGCCACAGCCCGGGCCCTTGTAAGCAAGGCCTTCCGTACCAGATTTTATTGGCCAACGGCCCGGCCAGACGCTCAGGACTTAGTGCAACGATGTGTTGGTTGCCAATTATTCGCCAACCAAAGCCACATGCCGCCTACCGACCTACAAACTATACCCATTACCCGGCCTTTCACGGTCTGGGGGCTTGACATGGTCGGACCCCTTAAAGGAGGAACCCATAAGCAAAAATATCTACTGGTCATGGTGGACAAATTCACCAAATGGATAGAAGCAAAGCCTGTAAAGACGGCCGAATCCGGACCAGTGATAAACTTCATACCAGGGTCGTACACCGTTACGGCGTCCCCCACAGCATCATAACCGACAACGGCACAAACTTCACGGCCGAGGAAGTCAAACTTTGGTGCAAAAACATGGGCATCAAGCTCGACTATGCTTCAGTCTATCACCCTCAAACTAACGGTCAAGTTGAACGGGCCAACGATCTCATTATGAGCGGCATCAAACCCAGACTAGTGCGATCCCTCAAGGAATCTAACACGCACTGGGTAGAGGAGCTTGACTCCGTACTCTGGGGGCTGCGGACCACGCCGAACTGCACTACCGGATTCACACCATTTTTATGGTATACAGCGCAGAGGCAGTACTGGCATGCGACATAATCCATGACTCACCTCGAGTGCGCATGTACGAAGAAAGAGAAGCCGAGCTCGATCGGCAGGACAACTTGGACGCATTGGAAGAGGAGTGCGACTTGGCAAAAGCTCATTCAGCATTCTATCAACAGCGGGCTCGAAGATACCAAAGCAGAGAAGTACGGGCCAAAACCTATAACATTGGCGAACTAGTTCTACGCCTGACGGACAAGAAAAAGGATAAATTAAAGCCCAAATGGGAGGGCCCCTTCATAATCGACCAAGTACTGACCGGCGGAGTGTACTGTCTGCGAAACGCATCGGATAACCGACTCGAGCCGAACCCATGGAACGCAGCACGCCTACGAAGATTCTACGCCTAGCGTCGGACTCCGTGTTCGTTTCCTTCCTATCTCCCTTTGTTTTACTTTTTATTTTTATTTTTATTGGCAGTCCGGGATTTTGTTCCTTCTCCCTACCCTTTTTCTTCTCCCGAGCCCTTAGGGGCTTGCCTGTGCATTGTCCGCACATACCCGACGCGCTACCCGCGCTCATAATACCTGGGGGCTTATTTACCAAGAAGTTTATATAAAACGGGCCTCATGCCCAAAACATGTGTGATGCTTCCGCATGTTTTGGCCAAGCTGGGTTGCCTGGCTCCTGTGCTTACCCCTACGTTCCCGTTCGTTCGGCTAGGTGGTAAAGGGAGCACCTCTACGATTGTTACTGCCGGGTCAGCCGGATGTGTACCTCAGACTGGGTGAAGCCAAAAGCTAGCGTTCTTAAGGGAATATTCGGTTGGTGAACTAAAAGATGATCTTTCGTATTTATTCATTTGCCCCCAGATGCTTTTCTGCTCTTTCTGGCAGTTCAGACATGCACTTTAGGGCATGCCTCCCAGGGAAAGGAACCCCTAACGGAACTATTCTCCCTGGAAGATGTTTCTTACTAACCATGTAATATAACATAACTAGTTGGGCACTTGTCTGCTAAAGCACTTATGACCCCTACGCCTTGTCTCCATGCATGCCCCAGTTCTTACATAATCGAGAGGGTATTCGGACACACTCCGGACTATAGGGTCCAGAGGTCGAAGCGAAAAGGTCCACAATGACAAACGATCTACAATCCGGCTAGAAGGCATTTTTATGTCATTTTAAATTACAGAGTCAATCCGACTCGGCATATTCTTCTTCAATACCATCCAACAGGCGGTCTAATTTACAGTCCTGTTGGGAATACTTTGCAGCCAGCTCCACCTGGCCATATGCTAAGCTGACTAGGATCTCCTTTCCGTCCGGACCTACCGGGCCGACCTCGGCCATGTGGTTTGGGTCAGCCTTCGTGTACCGAGTCTTCACCATGGCCCAGGCCTCCCTGGCACCTTGACGGCAAGCGGGTATCTTCCACAACCGGAAGCGCTGCCGCACTCCCTCCAGCTTCTTTGCAAGCTCCTCAAGGCCTTCGGGCACGGAGAGGGATGGCCACATAGCCTGGATGACGCTTTGCATTGCTTGCCGAACTCGTTCGTGTAGTTGCAACAGCTTGGGAAGAAGGTCTCCCGTTGAACCGGGCATTTCCTCCGCAGGACGACCTGTCAGCAGACCTACAGACATAACTCTGTCAATCGACTTCCTCACCGAATTCTTTTTTCGAAGATTCGTTCGAGCACTTACTAAAAACACCGCGTCGAAGTCACTGATTCTCCTTCACGGCAGAAGACAGCTGAATACGAACATCTTTCAGTTCCTCGCCCAGCTGGGTATTGGCGTCTTGAAGCTTGTTCTTCTCTTGCCTCACCCTCATCAGCACACTCTCACCAGCCTTTAGTTGGCGTAGGAGTTGTTGCTTGTCCGGATTTACTCCGGCCTCATCTGCATTATTATCGTCAGGGTTGCACACCTGCCGCATTTCAAAACGGAATTATCTTTCGAAGCATATATTACCTGCGGGCGTCCCCTTGACATTTTCTGGGGTGGCCAATGCGGCCTCGAGCTGGGCCTTGCACTCTTCGAGCTCCTGGGACAATTGCGTATTCTTCTTTGTAAGACACTGCATAGCACATGATCCTTCAAACAGTTATCTTCACTGTTTCAAGTCTCGGGGGCTACTGACATATATAACCTTCAATTCTACTCACCTGTATGTCTTTCACATACTGCTCCGTGGCTCTGGCTAGACCATTTTGAGCAGCACAGAGATACGCATCTCCTGTATTAAAGGCGTCCAACGCCTCTGGGGAAAAACACGTGTCACAAAGAACAGTCCGGTGACGCCTGTGGTTCAGGGTACTCTCCACCTCTGAATTGGTGGCAGATAGCCCGTCGGCATCCTCTGTCAGTGGAGCGCCCGAGGCGCACCCCGTGTCCGCCTCCGCTTCTGGACCCGGCCTCACACCTTGGCCGGCGGACATAGTCCGGTGGGCTCTCTTCTTTCTAAGAAAATCATGAGCATTAGTAAGACTCAAGGGCATAAACCCTAGGCGTTAAATTTGCACGCCGTACCGTTGCGCCGGAATCTCGATCTGGTCCGCACTTCTTTTTGGCCCGCCTGGCTTCAGCGGCCCTTGTTGGCTGCCCACCGTGGGCTCGGCCTTCCACCTCAAGGATTTACCCTGCGAAACGCTATTAGTTTACGGCATGCAAAATAAAGCATGCGAATACTGGGACTTCGGTCTTAGTTACCTTTGAGGCTGGAAGTAGTCCGGGATAGTCGACCATGATGGCTACTAAGGAGTTGTCCTTGCTTAATTGATGAAATACTCCATCAATCAACTCCACGCATAAGTCCAGATCTTCTTGGGAGTCCGGATCGAGGGACTGTTTCGGATCCTCGGGTTGTGGAGCAGGGCTGTTTATTTCCTTCACAGCCTGGCGCAGCTCCTGCATTTAAACATTACTAGACTAAGTACTCAACTACGGGAATTTCAAAAGCGGATAGGCAAGTGAAAGTGTCTGCTCACCCAACTAGGTGGATTGTACGTGGAGAATCCACCTTCCGGGTTGACACGGAGGAATTCTTCCTCTTCCCCCTTGTACAAAGCAGATAAGATTCTCGTTAAAGTGGCGGCCGAATCTGGCCCCTTGCGACCGCACCGGGTAGCTTCATCCTCCCCATTGAAATCCCACATGGGGTGGCCTCTGTATTGAAGCGGCTGCACCCCTCGCGTAATGCATATGGCCATGACCTTGATCATGGTCAGTCCGGAATGAGCCAACAACCTTATCCGCCTCATCAGGTATAGGACGTCCCTGTCAGCTTCCCTCTGAAGGTTCCGCGGGCGCCAACTCAGTCGCTTCTTCAACGGGGCATTGTTGAACTCAGGGAGGCCGATCCATACAGGGTCCAACAGGGGGATGTAATCTATATAAAACAACTCTGAGGGCCAGTCTTCGTACGCCCTCTTTGGGGTACCGGATAGATATCTGGTCCCGGCGATGTGCCATAGTTCGGCTCTGCCCACCTGATAAATATACCCCTCCTGAGAACAGGGCACAAGGCAAAACAACCTCTTCCACAGCGTGAAATGGGCCTCAACACCCAAGAACAGCTCGCAGAGGGCCACGAAGCCCGCGATGTGCAAAATGGAGGCGGGCGTGAGGTTATGTAGCTGGAGGCCGTAGAACTCCAGCAACCCTCGGAGAAACAGATGAATTGGAAATCCTAGTCCTCTCATCAAATAAGGGACTAAGCATACCCGCTCTCCTTGAGAGGGATTGGGGACACCCTCCGCCTGCTCTCCGCCGCTATAGGCGGCAATCCCGGCTCGAACTGGGACCATATATGCTGGGGGGAGAAGCCCCTTGGACTGAAGCACTACTAACTCGCTATGCGGGACGGAACACCACCCCCAATCTCCGGGCGGAGTGCTGGAGGGGCGAGAGGAGGAGCGGCACCGACTGGCCATGATGGAATGGATCTCTGTCAGAGGCACTCTGATGAAGACTCGCGGAGGGAAGATGGTGCGAATTGGATCTAAATCCCCATCTCTTTTATGGTCGGCTCATTAACATAACCGGGGGGTAAGTAAAAAGAAAATCCCCTGGCTTTTCGCATTCGTTTGACGCGTGGAAGATGGTCATTATGGGGCACAGAAGCCGAGGAGGGCAGCACGCACTAGAAGTCGGACACTATTCGACGGATACAGGGAATTTGAAGGAGAACCCGCCTTCCAATGCCGAAGATAACTTGCGCGCCAGACTCGTCGTCATTGAAGCCTGGTTCGGGGGCTACTGAGGGAGTCCTGGATTAGGGGGTGTCCGGATGGCCAGACTAAGACCTTTGGCCGGACTCCTGGACTTTGAAGATACAAGATTGAAGACTCTGTCCCGTGTCCGGATGGGACTTTCCTTGGCGTGGAAGGCAAGCTTGGCGATACGATATGAAGATCTCCTCCCATTGTAACTGACTCTGTGTAACCCTAGCCCTCTCCGGTGTCTATATAAACCGGAGGGTTTTAGTCCATAGGACGAACAACAATCATACCATAGGCTAGCCACTCCGATCTCGTGGTAGATCTACTCTTTTACTACCCATATCATCAATATTAATCAAGTAGGAGTAGGGTTTTACCTCCATCGAGAGGGCCCGAACCTGGGTAAAAGTATCGTGTCCCTTGTCTCCTGTTACCATCCGCCTAGAAGCACAGTTCGGGACCCCCTACCCGAGATCCGCCGGTTTTGACACCGACAACGGGGCTTAGAGCGGCACCTATGACGTCGATGCTTAGATTGCTTCTCAAGGGGATTATCCTCCATTGCCTCATCGCCATTGCTTTCTTTGGGTGTGTCCACCATATATATATATATACATATATATATATATATATATATATCATATGATGAGGTGACTGTCCAGCGCCCTGTGGGCGGTGGTCCCTGTTCTTCTCCCACATCATCATCCATACTGTCGATGTCTTCGGATTCAAAGTCAAGCATGTCGGTTAAGTCATCAACAGTGGCTATTAAGTGCGTGGTGGGTCGGGAACGAATTTCTTCGTTGTCCGCTTCCCACTCAAGCCGGACATAGTTCAGCCAAGAGTTACCTGATAGAGAGAGAGACCTTGATGAATTTAGCACGTCGCCCAAGGGCGAGTGCTGAAAGATATCCGCGGAGGTGAACTCCATGATCAGTGCCCAATCATATTCGATAGGCACGGACGCACGCTGTTTGGAACCTATGGCCGGAGACGAGTCCGAGGGTCCGATGACATAGATCTCTTTGAAGGTGAAGACTGTGTTCGGCTCTAGCACTGATGAGTATGCGGCCTCCGTGGCGGGGTCTATCCGCCCGTCCTCGGATGGTTCGATCTGCTCTGACTTAAGAGCCATGGCAGCCGTAGGTGTGATCTCCCGAACACCATTCGATGGCAGATCTAAGTCATGCTCGTCATGAATGTTCGGCGCACCTGACATGGGCTCGAATCCGTCGAAGATCAATCTCCATGGATGTCAGCAGTATAGTTCAAGCTTCCAAACCTGACCTGATGGCCAGGGGCGTAGCTATCGATCTGCTCCAGATGGCCAAGCGAGTTGGCCCGCAGTACGAAGCCACAGAATATGAAGATTTGTCCGGGGAGGAAAACCTCACCCTGGATCGCATCGTTGCAGATGATTGAAGGAGCCATCAAGCCTTATCGTGACGACACAGTGGAACTCTCAATGAAAGCACCAATGTCAGTGTCAAAACCGGCGGATCTTGGGTAGGGGGTCCCGAACTGTGCGTCTACGGCTAATGGTAACAGGAGGCGAGGGACACAATGTTTACCCAGGTTCGGGCCCTCTCGATGGAGGTAATACCCTACTTCCTGCTTGATTGATCTTGATGATATGAGTATTACAAGAGTTGATCTACCACGAGATTGTAGAGGCTAAACCCTAGAAGCTAGCCTATGATTATGATTGTTGTTGTCCTACGGACTAAACCCTCCAGTTTATATAGACACCGGAGGGGCCTAGGGTTACACAGAGTCGGTTACAGAGAAGGAGATCTACATATCCGAATTGCCAAGCTTGCCTTCCACGCAAAGGAGAGTCCCACCCGGACATGGGACGAAGTCTTCAATCTTGTATCTTCATAGTCCAATAGTCCGGCCAAAGTATATAGTCCGGCTGTCCGAGGACCCCCTAATCCAGGACTCCCTCACCCAGGAGTACCAACTATACTATGCTCCATTAAAAGAAACTATGTTAAAAATGCTTTATGTGATCTTGGAGCTGGTGTTGGTGTTATGCCTTTCTCTTTATATCATAGACTTTATTTGAATAAGTTGACACCTACTGAAATCTTTTTGCAAATGGTTGACAAATCAACTGCTATACCCATCGGTATCTGTGAGGATGTGCCTGTTGTGGTTGCAAATATTACTATCTTAACAAACTTTGTTATGCTTGATATTCCTGAGGATGACAGTATGTCGATCATCCTTGGTAGACCCCTTTTCAATACCGTAGGGGCTGTTATTGATTGAAACAAGGACAATGTCACTTTCTATGTTAATGGTAATGAGCATACGATACACTTTCCGAACAAACAACCTCAAGTTCATAGTATCAATTCTATTGGGAAAATTTCAACTATTATTGTTAGAGGTTTTGAATTCCCTCTCCGTATTGACAAAAAGAAATATAATATTCTTATTGTTGGGTACATTCATATCCCTGTTGAGTTAACCTAGTGTTATTCAAAAATTCTCCGGTTTCATGTTATTCGAAAGAAGTTTGTTAATAAGACTTGATCAACCTTGTTAATGGATTCCTTTTGATGAGCATGAGATGGATGAATTTAGAAAGCACAACTTTATGTACCCACCTTTTACTTTATGTTATTTAGAATAAATAAAGCAAACATAATATTATCTGTTTGTTTTTTGAATTATCCATGCAATAAAAAATGCCCCAAAAATAAAAGTTCTCCAAATGCCTTGAAAATTTAGTAAGATTCTTTATAGAATATTTTGGAATTTCTGGCACTAAGAATGCACCAGGGGGCTGCACCAATGGACCACAAGGGTGGAGGGCGCGCCCCTGCCTTGCGGGTCCCATGTGCCCCCTCACTTATTCCAATATTCATCCACTTCGTCTTCCTCCAGAAAAAATCATCCCATAGCTCAAACCCATGTTCTTGCTCATCTTGCTGCAATTTTCGATCTCCTTGTGCAAAGCTCCATTTGCAAAACTATTTTGGGGGATTGTTCTTCGGTATGTGACTCCTCCAATGGTCCAATTAGTTTTTGTTCTAGTGCTTTATTTATTGCAAATTGTTTGCTGCTGTGGTGACCCTGTTCTTGAACTTGCATGCCAAATTTCTATAGTCCAAAGTAGTTTTGATGCATTATATAGCCTCTAGGCACTTGTGGGAGTAGTTGCTATCAATTTTGTTGAGTCTGGGTCACTTTTATTTTGAGTCACCACAAATTTCAAAAATTTTCAGAGGAAGAAAATGATGAGGAGATTGTTGAGAGGCTCCTCGAGCCAGGGTTCGAAGGAAAACAAAATGAAGAGAAGGAAAAGCCCAAGTACAACCTTCCTCGCACCGCGGAGGTTCGGCCATGTGAATGGCCAGGTGATGCATTCTTAGAGGCGGCCAAAATTTATGAGGATTTCTATTATTTGGTGGAGAATGCAGGCATCACCAACTTCCTCCATGACCAGTGCGATCAGTACCTCCTATTCACTAATACTTTCGTGCAAAATTTTCATTTTCATGCTAGGAGATCACCACCCACAGTAGACTTTCACTTATATGATGAGCATAAGGAGATGAAGCTTTATGACTTCTGTAAGGTTTGTAAATTACCTTATGAGGGCAACGTCGACGAGCCACGTCCTAGAGATGTGGAAGATTTTATTGATGAAGTTGTCGTAGGGGAAAGGAGAAAGGTGTCGGACGCGAGGGTGTCTAGTTTACATTTTCCTTGTTTTGCGCCACTACTCATTATTTGATGGGAGATGTTTAATTGGCCGCGGGGAGAGTGGAGTCCTTAGTGCTCCTGACCTTGCTATTTTGTGTCGTGCTTTACTTCGTGATAAAATTTTTAGTTTGGGCGCTATGGTTGCTCGACAGTTGAGTTTAAACCATACGAAGGGTCCTATCTTTGGAGGTATCTATGCCTCCTGCCTTGCTAAATGCTTCGAGATACCCATTAGGCACGATGAAAAAGAGGAGAAGCTGTTGCCCACTATATACTTAGATTATGAAAGTATGGTAGCCCATGATTTTATTAAGAAATACGATGACAAGAGACTCATCTATAACCTGGTATTTAGTGAGAAGACTTGTCAGATTATTACCTTGCCGGCACATTCTTTGTTCAATATTCATTCAGGCAGGTACTTCATCCCGCCTGCAGACATTTATGCGTACTGGGAGGGGACGCGATCCCCACTTCTTGAGCCAGAGCCATCACCTGACCCGTATTAGGAGTCTATTTATCAGTGGGAGCTGCAGGAGCTCGCTAACCAGTGGAACCCCCATGATCCTCCTCAGTACACCGGAGAGGGTCACTTTGATCCATGGGCGCAGACCAACTTAGGCCAAAAGCCTAAGCTTGTGGGAGTACGTATTTCTCACCGACATTACAATCATGTTCACACACTCATTCTAGTTGTTGGTGTTCATACTTTTTCATTTTAATATCCATGTTGGTTTATTTTCTTTTTCTCACTTTCTTCTTGTGTGTTTGAAAAACTTTGAGAAAACCAAAAAAAATAGTTGTAATTTAGTTTACTTTCCATGTTTATGTAATAGTACTATTAAAGAAAACCCAAAAAGATTTCTCGTTCTTCTTTTGCTTTGTTGGGAGTTTTCCCGTGTAAATAGTTTTTCTCGTTCTTATTTTACTTTCTTCAGAAAAAAACTCCAAAAATATTTCAGTTTTTTTCTTTGAAATTCTTTTTTGGGGGGTCGAGAGGAGATGACCACAATGAAAATGTTGAGTGGCTCTCTGTCGGTGTACATAAGTCTGGGCCCTTTTGTACCCCTTACTTGTGCACGGGCAGTTGTAGCCGCACCTGTGGCGAGGCTTGACGGGGCTGTCAGCGTTCTGGGAACGGGGGTACCCAGACTTGCCTGCCTGCGGCCTGCAGCGTGGCTCAAGGAGTGGCCCAGTACTGCCCATCTTCATTAACACATGCTCAAGACCCTCGCGAGGGGCCAAGCCCCGCGGGGTGGAAGATAGGAGGCTTCCTCGGGTGCGGCCTCGTCAGGCTAGCTTGCGAGGAGGCGGAGAGATCAAAGGCAGGGTACCTCACGAGGTGCCCGTGACGAAAGCCATGACGACAAAGGCCAGGTGGGTGCCAGGTGGGCGCCGGCCTGCGCAGAGTCCTGGTTTCCCCTTTGGTGCAAAGGGGGCAATCGCAGGGAAGGGTATCAAGCAGAGGCAACCACTTCGGTGCAACAAGACCAAGGCCAGTAGGACGGCAGAATGGAGGTCATCGTGGAGCCCAAGCCAGCGTCATCGTCAGGGTCTTTGGCAGGCGAGGACCAACTTTAGTCAGGATAAGTGTACTAGATGTTCCCTTCAAAATGGCCAATTGTTGGCGCCCTTCCCGCTCAATATTTGGGAAGAGGCCCGGGGACTTCGCCTATAAATAGGACTAGCTACCCACAGGGTAGGAGGAGGGGAATCTGGATCTGATCGGATCGGCATCCAAGGCACAAAGAGAGAGAGAGAGAGAGAGAGGTGACTGAACTCCCCTAGTAGTTCATCGCACCAACCAAGAACAGACCCTCGCGAGGCTGTTCTTCCCTTGTACTGTTCCTCATCAGCCCCAGAGGCAATCCACACACCACAAACTGGAGTAGGGTATTACACCACAATGGTGTCCTGAACCAGTATAAATCTCATGTCCCTTGTGTTGTCCTTCGTGTAGTTTAGATCCTAGCGAGGTGGTGAGACATGAGTAGGCTGGGGGTGTGATCTCCGCGTGCACCCCAGTGTTTGAACCTCAAGGGTCTGCCGGAACCCGAAATCCGACAGGGGCAGTAGAAGGCAAATTACAAGACGACCAAGGCAGCATTCAAGCCAGTAAACAGAGAGCACAAGACAAGTTAGACCTCCCCCGGCAAGATCCTTGTCGGGGCGGCTTGCATAGCCCCGGCAAGATCCTTACCAGGACGGCTTGCGAAGCACCAGCAAGGCCACCACCCTTAAGGCTGAGAGCTCTGACACCATCGTCAACGTCAAGACTAAGACTCAGGGGCACATGCATAGTAGCATGCAGATCTTTGTGAAGACTGGTGGCATGTAGATCTTCGTGGAGACCAGAGGACGAAGCCCCCCGGCAAGGCTCTTGCCGGGGACGACTGCGAGACCCCGGCAAGACTCTTGCCAGGGACAACTGCGAAGATGCAGCGAGGCTCACACACGACATGGGTCCGACACCCCGCGGCCATTCTAGCGCGGCGACCAGCCTGCCAACTAAGCAAGCACCTGCGTGGTGGCATGCAGATCTTCGTGAAGATCCTACCACCGCTCCAGCGCACCGGCTAGCCAGTCAGCTTGGCGTTGCATGCCTCGTCAGCCTGGATGCATGTCAAGACGAGGTGAGGCGGCGACGGATGGGGCGGGCTCCATTCCCGGTCCCGATAAAGTTAGAGGGCACATAAGCAGTGCATTTAATGTGTTTGCCCTGAGACGTCAGTGATAAATATAGACACTATAGCTACTTTACACCTCCTATGTGCCACTGTGGCGACCCCTTGGATGTATAAAAGGAGGCCCAAGGCGTACTGGAGGAGGATTCGAACTTTTGGAATGGACACGCATAGCAGCTAGTCAAGGTTCAAGAACACTAAATATACACTCAAAGCAGGACTAGGGTCTTACGCTTCTCAGCGGCCCGAACCTGGGTAAAAATCCTTCGTGTTGACTGTTAGACCTGCTCTTTGTGCATTCCTCCTCCCCGCCAACCGTAGAAGGGATCCACGTGATCCCATAGCTGTCATTTCCCCGACATCTTTGGCGTGCCAGGCAGGGGGAGAAGGTTGTGCAAATCTGGTCTAGTAGTTAGTACGCCAGTTTCTTCATCATCATGGCTCCGAAGAAGAAGACGATCATAGCGATCGGTTCGTCTGGAGCCGGTCTGCCCGTGCCAGCACGAATAGCTACGGGGTAGATGCTGGTGGCGGTGGAGATCAAGACCATCCACACCATTCTAGTACTAGAAGCCAGGCGAGCGGCATCGTCCACAACCACGACAATGATCCGCGCACCACCGCACCCAAGGATGGAGCCATGCTGCTTATGGACGGCACGAGGACCTCCAAGGGTAGGAAGACGACTCTGCCGACGCATGCACCATAGTCCTCCTAGGTCGTGCACGACGAGCAGCGCCACAACATTGGTGACCTCAGGCGTCGCCGCGGCAAGAAACCTCAACATCATTCTCGAGATGCATAGGGCCGACATGCACGCCAAGATGCTGGTGAAAACGGTGTGCAGCCACGGAACCGTGATGAAGCTCGTTTAATTAGAAGTCCGAGCTCCTTCCATTCCTCGCGTTTGTCGCTGCCACCCACACGAGCAGAAGCATTCTCACAAGCACAACTGCTCCTTGACTTTCCTCCTGCTGCAGAGAGGTAAGAAGAGTGGAGGGCTGCTATCCAAAGCCTTGTTGGCCAGGCCAACAAGGATGGCCACCAGGAGGCAAGTCCTTCATGACGCCGGACCACTAAGCCGACGCATGTTGACAGTGGAAGGGTTGGAGGCACCGCAACCATGGTGCACTCCCCTCCACCACGACAGTGGCGGTCGCCAGCTCGTCAGGTCGACACCTATGACGACGTATCCATGGCATCGTCCGATCCACGAGCTCGTCATGACCAATGTCAAGTTCTTCAGAAACGGCTCAAGGAGGACGCTCGAACCACCATCGAGCAGCACGGGAAGCGCGCCACCAATCTGATAGGCATGCGGGGCCCACTGCATACAGGCCTGCGCTGGGTGATTCTGGTGACTTGCCTTATGCAATAACCTATCCAGCCTGTGAGCTGCGGCAGTTCCAGTGGCCCACTACCCGCACGTTCAAACCGGAGGTCCTGAAGAAGTATGATGGCAAGACTCATCCGTCTGAATTCCTGAGCGTTTACACCATCGCGATGCAAGCTGCCCGGGCTCGGGACGGCAAGGTGCTCGCCAAGTACTTCCCGTTGGTGCTCAAGCCAACGTTAGGTCATGGTTGATGCACCTGCCGATAGATTCCATCTCTTCTTGGTCAGATCTGTGCCATGAGTTTGTTGGAGCCTTTACTAGTGACCACGTAGCTCCTGGCTAGGCAAGTGATCTGCATGTCATCCCCTAGAAGGATGGCGAATAGTTGCGCAAATACATACAGAGATTCAGCCGGGTGCAATATAACATCCCAGATGTTCATCCTGCCGCTGTCATCAGCGTGTTCCATTAGAACATGTACAATCATAAGATGCGTGAAGAGCTGGCGATGAAGAAGGTTACGAATGTTGTCGAGCTTTATGTTCTGGCCGACGGGTGCGCCCGAGCTAAAGAAGGAAGGAAGTACCCTGGTGAAGATGCCGACACAGGAAGTGACTCTCAAGATGAAGACATCGTCGCCCCGGCAAAGAAGGGTCGGCGATGCAACAGGAAGCGCAAGGGCAAGACCGTGCTTGCCGTCGAGGGATCCGGTAACCCCGACACTGCCAAGAAGGCCAACATCGACGATCCCGGCAAGGAGATTGCCGGGTGTGACTCCTGTCGGGCCTTGGCGGCTGCCGATAAGACAGAGGGCTCTGACAAGCAATATTGCAAGATTCATCGCACCAAAGGCCGTGACCTCCAAAACTGCAGTCAAGTTGAGCAGCTGATGGAGAAGAGAGGGCTGAGTATGAAAGACGAGACAAAGAGAAGGGCTAGGATGGTGCTGAGGGATCTGGCAAGAAGCGCGATGGTCGAGGGGGTCGCCGCGGCAAGGACAAGCAACAAGAGAGGCCTGCTCGAGGCCACGACAAGAAAGACGGGGATGATGATCAAGATGACGATGACGAGTCCAACGACCACGAGTTTCAGAAAGCCACGGAAATTATGTGCATTGATGGAGGTGCCTCATTGCATTCTTCCCATCGCCAACTTAAACAATGGGCACACGAGATTAATGTGACAGAGCCAATGATCGATGCCTATAAGCCACTCAAATGGTCCAATACGCCTATCATTTTTGACGCTGAGGATCACCCAGATCGCACAACCGTGGTCGGGTGTTTTCCATTGTTGGTTTCACCAACAATTCACAACCTCAAGGTGACAAAAATGCTATTTGACGGTGGGACTGGTCTAAACTTGATCTTGCCCAACGTGATCAAGATGTTGCAGATTCCTGATGAAGATCTCAAAGAAAAGGGTACGTTTCAAGGGATAATCCATGGAGAAGCCAGCCTAAAGGAAAGGTCACACTACCAGTCACCTTTGGTGGTGACCTGAACTACAGGACAGAGAAGATCCTTTTTGATGTCGCCGAAATCCCATTGCCGTATAATGGGATCCTTGGCCGTCCAGCACTGGCCAAGTTTATGGTGGTGTCACACTACGCCTACAACATGCTAAAGATGCGTGGCCCGATGAGCGTCATCACAGTCGGCTACAACAAAAGAGATGCGGTCATCTGTGCCGACCAACTCTAATGAGAGGCAGTTGCAGCACCTACCGCCAAGACACTTGCTCCTACCACTGGAGCTCTCGAGGGGAAGAAGACCGGCAAGGCCTCAACCATCGACAAGACTTCTGGCCCCGGCAAGGCCTCTTGCACCCACTCCGGCAAACACGCCTCCTCGAAGTTCTACATTCCCGATGAGGATGTGCTAGAGAGCTCCACCAGCAAGAGCAAGAAATCCAAGGCAGCACCAGCAGAAACCAAGAAGGTACCCATCAAGGAGGACGGCACTGGCAGAGCTTTTACCATAAGGCCACCCTGGACATCAAATTGGAAAGCGCGTTCGTTGCCTTCCTGCTGGCGAATGTCACTGTTTTTGCATGGCAAGCATCTAACATCCCCGGTGTTCCCAGGGAGCTGATTGAACACCACCTTGCTGTCTATCCTCATGCGTGGCTCGTTAAGCAGAAGGTCAGGAAGAAAGCATTGGAGCGGCAAGAGTTCATCATTGAAGAGATCAGGAAGTTGGAAGCGGAAGGCTTGGTCAGAGGAGTGCTCCACCCAACATGGTTGGCCAATCCAGCGGTGGTGCGCAAGGCAAATGGGAAATGGAGGCTGTGTATTGATTATAAAGATATCAATAAAGCATGTCCAAAGGATCCTTTACCTTTGCCATGCATTGACCAGATAGTGGATTCCACTTCCGGGTATGACCTGCTGTCGTTCCTCGACGCCTACTCACGGTACCACCAAATCTTTATGACAAAGTAAGATGAAGAGAAGACCGAGTTTATCACCCCATGTGGTACGTATTGTTTTATACGAATGCCTTTCGGGTTGAAAAGCGCTGGTTCAACATTTGCCCGCGCAGTCCAAATTGGTTTTGAGCCCCAGCTACATAGAAATATGGAAGTATATATGGATGATATAGTGGCCAAAACCAAGGACAAAGCAATGCTCGTGCAAGATCTGGAAGAAACATTTGCAAATTTGTGCAAGATCAACTTCAGGCTCAACCCTAAGAAGTGTGTGTTTGGTGTCCCGTCCGGCAAACTTCTCGGGTTCTTTGTATCTCAACGCGGAATCGAAGCAAATCCTGACAAGATCAAGGCGATTGGGCAGATTGAGGCATCGAGACGAGTCAAGGACGTACGTAGGCTTGCTGGCTGCATTGTAGCTCTGAGTAGGTTCATCTCCAAATCTGCTGAGCGCGCCCTGCCCTTTTTCAAAATTTTGAAAAAGGCAGATCCAATGAAATGGACTCCGGAAGTGGAGGCAGCGCTGCAAGATTTGAAGAGGTACCTCTCCTCTACGCCAATACTAGTCGCGCCTAAACCGCAAGAGTTGTTGTTGCTACATCTAGTGGCGACGAATCAAGTGGTCACTGCTACACTAGTGGCGCACAGAGAAGTTGAGGAAGAAGCAGCAGCGGTGGCGAGGTCGTCGGATGATGAGCTGGGGCCTTCCCCGGCACTGCCTGATGCCGGCGAGGCAGGACCCCCAGCAGAGCCTGGTCCCGGCAAGACAGGATCTGCACAAGCAAGCGAAGTGAAACAGAAGAAGAAGGAGGTGTATGAGGAAAGACACGGTCCCTCCCCGTTTTATAGAAGGACAGGGCTGGGGGGCTGGCCTCCCACCCAAGGGAGTCTGCCCCGCTCAACCAATATGACCTCGAGAGGCGTAGGGAATCAGGACCACCCGTTGCTCCAACCAGCGATGCCTGATTTTTCGCCACGGCATTAATGCCCATGCCCTCCGCATCCACCACCTACCCTTCCTGAGGCATGAAGGACACGTGGCTGATGAGCCAGAAGCGCAAAAGCAAGTGGGACGGCCGTTTTCCACCCCGTGATCGCGGGATGCAAGCGCCATGCAGGCCACGACCTGAGCTTTCTTAGTAAATGAGCAGCACCCCTGCGGATTCCTCTTTTTATGGGGAAGGCGCGGGCTGCCTCTTTACTGTTTGATGTGAGGCGTCACAGGCGTGCTGCGACCGTTCCATGCATGAGCCCCACGTCACGCACTCGATGTGGACAATGGGGAAGCACAACAGATGAGAAGATTACATCAGTTAATCCCTTCCACGCGTGCACGTGCACTATTTTGGGCCTGGCCCAACGACGCTTCGCACTCGTGTGTGGAACAGGACCGGGGGCTCCTGTCGATATGCATAAGTCTGGGCCCTTTTGTACCCCCTACTTGTGCATGGGCAGTTTTGGCCGCACTTGTGGCAAGGCTTGACGGGGCAGTAGAAGGCAAAATACAAGACGACCAAGGTAGCATTCAAGCTAGTAAACATAGAGCAGAAAACAAGCTAGACCTCGCCCAGCAAGATCCTTGCCGGGGCGGCTTGTGTAGCCCCGGCAAGATCCTCGCCAGGCCGGCTTGTGAAGCACCAGCAAGGCCACCACCCTTGAGGCTGAGAGCTCTGACACCATCGAGAACGTCAAGACCAAGACTCGTGGGCACATGCGTAGTAGCATGCAGATATTTGTGAAGACTAGTGGCATGCAAATCTTCATGGAGACCAGAGTAAGAAGCCTCCCCGACAAGGCTCTTGCCAGGGACAACTGCGAAGCTGAAGCGAGGCTCGCACACGACAAGAGTCTGCCACCCCGTGGTCGTTCCAGCGTGGCGACTAGCCTACCAACTAAGCAAGCACTAGCGCGGCGACCAACCTGCCAACTAAGCAAGCACCTGCCAACTAAGCAAGCACCAGCGCGGTGACCAGCCTGCCAACTAGCCAGTCAGCTTGGCGCTGCATGCCTCGTCAGCCTGGATGCATGTCAAGATGGGGTAAGGCAGCGACGGACGGGACGGGCTCCATTCCCGTCCCCGATAAAGTTAGAGGGCACGTTAGCAGCACATTTAATGCGTTTGTCCTAAGACATCAGTGATAAACATAGACACTGTAGCTACTTTACACCTCATGTGTGACACATTAGCAACCCCTTGGACGTATAAAAGGAGGCCCAAGGTGTACTGGAGGAGGATTCAAACTTTTGGACCGGACATGCATAGCAGCTAGTCAAGGTTCAAGAACACTAAATATACACTCAAAGCAGGACTAGGGTTTTATGCTTCTCAGCGGCTTGGACCTAGGTAAAAATCCTTCGTATTGACTGCTAGACCTGCTCTTTGTGCATTCCTCCTCCCCGCCAACCATAGAAGGGATTCACGTGATCCCATAGGTGTCGTTTCCCCGACACTCTCATCTGCACTATTGTGGATCTAACAAAGAGACCATATTACCTTGTCTTCTCCTTTGAATAAATGTTTGTAGATTCCAGCTTAGTCCAATGCACGTGCACTATTATCATTATTCACACTGTTCGGTCATGTAAGTGAAAGGCAATAATGACGATATATGATGAAATGATTGAGATCAGGAAAAGCTGGTATGAACTCGACCTATCTTGTTTTTGTAAATATGATTAGTTCATCGTTCCTGATTCAGCCCATTATGAATGAAACATGTTTGCAATGACAATTAGAGTTTATAGTTACTCATGCCATGCTTAATTAGCTAGGAGTTTATAATGGTTTACCTTGCATGCCAACATGCTTTTAAAATGGTTGTGATGTAGTATGATAGGATGTTATCCTCCTTTGAATGATTCCAGTGGCTTGACTTGGCACATGTTCATGCATGTAGTTGAAACAAAATCAATGTAGCCTCCATGATATTTATGTTCATGGTGATTTATATCCTTCTCATGCTTGCACTCAATGTTGATTAATCCTAATGCATGTTTATGACTGTTGTCGCTCTCTAGTTGGTCGCTCCCCAGTCTTTTTCTAGCCTTCACTTGTACTAAGCGAGAATACTGCTTATGCATCCACTTCCATAAACCCAAAGTTGTTCCATATGAGTCCACCATACCTACCTATATGCGGTATTTACCTGCCGTCCCAAGTAATTTTGCATGTGCAAAACTCTAAATCTTCAAATGATAATCTGTTTTGTATGCCCGAATTGCTCAAGTAGCGACTGGGGGCCAGTATCATCCATGCTAGGTGGGTTATTCTCATGATGAGTGGACTCCGCACATCATTCACGAGAAAATGGCTGGTAATCGGGATGCCCAGTCCCATCCTCAAATCAAATCAAAATAACTTCAAACAAAACTCCACTAGGATTGTTGTTAGTTGGACGGTACCCGTTGTTTTGGACCAGTCGTGGAATGTGCTTGTTGGTGGTGGGGGAGTAAAAACTTTACCATTCTGTTTGGGAACCACCTATAATGTATCTAGCATGGAAGTTACCGAGATCTCTTGGTTGTTATATTGACAATGAAATCATAACACTCAAAATATATTCATCTCGGTTTTAAAAGCTCGAGCTCTGGCACCTCTGCAAATCCCTCCTTCCCTCTGCGAATGGCCTATCTATTTACTTTTATTGTTGACTCATCATCCTCTTATAAAAAGCACCAGTTAGAGAGCACCACTTTTGTCGGCGTTCTAGGAACGGGGGTCCCCAGACTTGCCTGCGTGCGGCCCACGGCGTGGCTCCACCAGCGGCACAGTATGGCCCGTCTTTGTTAGTCGGCACTCAAGACCCTCGCGAGGGGCCAAGCTTCGCAAGGCGGACGACACAAGGCCTCCTTAGGAGTGGCCTCACCAGGTAGGATCTTGAGGGGGCGGAGAGATCAAGGCAAGGGGTACCTCATGAGGTTCCTGTGACGCAAGCTATGACGACCAAGGCCAGGCGGGTGCCAGCGCGCGCAGTGTCCTCGTTTCCCCTTTGGTGCTAAGGGGGCAAGCGCATGCGCGGAGTACCGAGGCGTCAGGCAAAGGTTTCCATATAAGTGCAAAAAGACCAAGACCAGCAGGACGGAGGTCATCGTGGAGCCCAAGACGACGTTACCACCAGCGCCTTCGATAGGCGAAGACCACCTTTAGTCAGGATAGCTTGTACTAGATGTCCCCTTTCAAATTGGCCATTGTTGGATCCCTTCCCACTCAATATTTGGGGAGAGGACCAGGGCCTCTATAAATAGGAATAGCCACCACAGTAGAAAGGGACCGAAACGAGAACAAGTAGAACACCACACCAGCTCAAGAACACCTCTCCTCAGGAGAACCAAGCAACACTATGTAAACAACACCCACACACAAATAACAAATACTTGCAACCCAACGCGTAGAGGGGTTGTTGTCAGTGTTCTGGGAACGGGGGTCCCCAGACTTGCCTGCCTGCAGCCCACAGCGTGGCTCCACTAGTGGCCTAGTATGGCCCGTCTTCGTCAACCAACACTCAAGACCCTCGCGAGGGGACGAGCCTCGCGAGGTGGACGACACAGGGCCTCCTCAGGAGCGGCCTCACCAGGCAGGCTTGCGAGGGGGGCGGAGAGATCAAGGCAAGTGGTACCTCATGAGGTTCCCGTGACACAAGCCATGACAACCAAGGCCAGGCGGGCGCCAGCGCGCGCAGTGTCCTTGTTTCCCCTTTGGTGCTAAGGGGGCAAGGGTAGGCGCGGAGTACCGAGGCATCAGGCAAAGGTTTCCATATCGGTGCAACAAGACCAAGACAAGTAGGACGGCAAGACGGAGGTCATCGTGGAGCCCAAGATGGCGTCACCACCAGCGCCTTTGACAGGCGAAGACCAACTTTAGTCAGGATAGCTTGTACTAGCTATCCCCTTTCAAATTGGCCGTTGTTGGATCCCTTCCCGCTCAATATTTTTGGAGAGGACCAGGGCCTCTATAAATAGGACTAGCCACCATAGTAGAAAGGGGACTGGAACGAATTCAGTTCATCCTCGCACCCACCAAGCACAAGAACACCTCTCCTTAGGAGGTTGTTCTTCCCTTGTATTGTTCATCATCAGCCCAAGAGGCAATCCACCACCACACTGGAGTAGGGTATTACACCACAACGGTGTCCTGAACCAGTATAAATCTTGTGTCTCTTGCGTTGTGAGTTCATCTGTCACATCCCTAGCTTCTGGCATTGCTCTAGCCTAGCTTCATGTCTGCATCATGTTTAAATTCAAATGAAATTTGAACTGAGGATATTCAGAAGCCTCAAAACCCAAATTAAAAGAAGGGCAAGCACCCTTTAAATTGCATTCTGTGAATCCAAAATGCCCTAAAAATAGTTTTGTGAATTTTGGCAAGAGTTATATATCAAACCAAAATTCTGGAATATTTCTAAGGAATTATTTGGTCTCTGAATTTAAATCAATAATCTATTTGAATTTGGGGATATATTCATAATATATAATGAATATATTTTCAAATGCTTTGAAATGTTTTATGTACTTTTGGGAATAGTCCAGAGAGGTAACATAAAATATTTCAGAATGTTTTGGCACTGTTTGAAATTATTTTGGAATTGAAAACAGTGGCAAAAGACGTTAAATAAAACAAACAGAACAGTAAATAAAAAAGAGAGAGAAAGAGAGAAGCCCAGCTCACCTAGCGCCCCATCCGGCCCAGCTCCTTCCCCCTGTGCAGCCCACCTGTGAGGCCCAGCCCACCTCCTCCCCCTTGTCATCTTCCTCCCCTCGCACCGAAGCAGCTCGGTGGCGAGCGCCGACGCGCGCACGGCCACCGCACGCCACCTCCTGCTTCCCCCCCGGCCTCCTAGCGACGCCACGACGACGCCCCGTGTCCCCTCGCTCCTCTTTCTCACTCGCTGCACCCTCTCTCCCTCCCCTGACTCTCTTCCCCGAGCCACCCGAGAGTCGCCGTCGCCGCCGCTCGCCACCACTGCGGCCACAGGGCCTCCCTCGCTCCCCCAACTAGCCCACCAGCTCCGCCACTCCATCCTCACCCTCCCCGCCATCTCACGCGACCGGAGAAGCCCCGAGGCGCCGCCCCGCCGTTCTTCCCCTCTTCGGACCCGCCGGTCGCCGTCGACGAATTCGTCAGCTCCGGGCCGTCCCCGACCTCGCCGAGCATCCCATCGCCATCGCTGTGAGCCCCCGCACTGAACCCCCCTCTCCCTGATGCCGATTCTTTCCTCTAACTACGGGCTCCGCCGAGCCCGAGAGCTCGTCGTCGCCGGCCACGAGGTCGCCGCGGCTAGAGGCCCCGCACGTCGCGTCTGAGCACGCTGTCGTCCTCGTCGCGTTCCCGGGAACCCAGAGCACCTACCCACTCCTCCTCCCGTGCCCAAAACGCCGTGTCCGAGCGTGCCCGAGCTCCGGCCGCCGCATAGCTCACCGCCGGCGTCGATTCCGACCGCCCCGAGCTCAAGTTCCTCCACCAAGAGCCTCAGCCCATCCCCAGCTCCCCGTAGGTACCCTCCCCGACCCTTTTGGTGGCCGGAACAGCGAATTGCACTTGCGCCGCCGCGTCGGGCTCGCCGGCGGCTAAACGCCGGCGCCCGCTGACCCGCTGACCGGCGTGGGTTGACCCACTGCCCGGTTTGACCTCCCCCTCTCCCCACTGACATGCGGGCCCCGCCCGGCTAACTAATCCAGTTTAGATTTAAACTAATCTAACTTAACCTAGGTTAGTGCTAATTAACTAGGTTAGATTAGATAGTCACTGACGTGTGGCCCCCACACGTCAGGTTTGACCTGGGGCGCCCTGTTGACCTGCTGACGTCAAGGTGATGACATGCTGACGCCATAATTCATTTTCTGGAATTATTTTAATTCTAAATAATCAGAAAATTCCAGAAAATTGTAAAAAACTTCTAAAAATCATAGAAATTCAACCGTAACTCCAAATTAAATAATTTATATATGAAAAATTATCAGAAAAATTCAAGGAATCCATCTGTACCATTTTCATGCATGTTAGAGCAACTTATAGGTGCTGTTTAGCACAAATCAAATAAAGGGCATTTAAATAATCACATATGGAGTTTGAATTTGAATTTTATATTCAAACCAACTCCATTTAACATGCTGCTAGTTGCATTAGCTCAAAACACATTCATATTGCCATGTCATAGCATGCATCATACTGTGCATTGCATTGATCGTGTTTCTTCTGTGTTTGCCGGTGCTGTTCCCCCTCGGTAGACGTTGTACCGATGATGTGATCGTTGACACTGATGAAGACTCAATGTTATCTTCAGAAGTGCCAGGCAAGCAAAACCCCCTTGTTCATTCCGATAAAATCCCACTCTCTCGCTCCTGCTCTCTTTTAATGCATTAGGACAACACCGATTTATCTGTTACTTGCTGCGGTAGCTGAACCCCTTTATCCTTTGCATGACCTGTCATTGCCACAGTAAATAGATGAAACCCACTAGCATGAGTAGGAGTTGTTTGAGCCCTGTTGTGCCTACTCATTCATGTTTGTTTGTCATGCCTGCTACTGCTTAGAGTTGAGTCAGGTCTGATTCATCGGGGATGAATCAGAGGCGTGTGAACATGTCCTACTGTGCGTGAGCTAAGTGTGTGAACACGATTTGGTAAAGGTAGCGGTGAGAGGCCATGTAGGAGTACATGGTGGGTTGTCTCATTGTAGCCGTCCTCAGGAACTGAGTTCTGTGTTTGTGATCCATGATTCAGCTACTACCATACATTGGGCCCTGAAATATGACCCCGCTCGACTTCTTATTCACCCTTGTCCTCTGTCCAGGAGTTGCAAGTAGTTTCTGGTGTTTGTAGTATGCTGGAGGCCGTGGACAGCGCTGACCGTAGGGGTGGGCTGTGATGCGGTAGGCACGTGGCCGGGTAAACCGGGCGCCCGTTTGGTGTCACGGAACCCTGTTCACATCGTTTGGGGCTGTGAGCGAAACTCCGGCCGGATCTCCTCATGGATGGAACCCGAATAGGCGATAAACCTGGACTAGAGACTTGAGTGTTTAGGTAGGTCGTGGTCTACACCCATGTCGGCTTTCGCTTGAAGTCTGCCGAGCACATGTCGTGTGCAGACGCTAAGTGGTGGAAACATGTATGAAGAAGTACACCCCTGCAGGGTTAATATCATCTATTCGAATAGCCGTGTCCGCGGAAAAGGACTTCTGGGTTGCTTATATCAGTTCATAGACAAGTGAAAGTGGATACTTTAAAATGCGCAAGATAAGCGTGAGTGCTATGGATGGCGTTCTCGTAGGGAGACGGGAGCGGATCCATAGTGGTGTATTGATATGGTGAATATGTGGACTCGTGTGCGCCACCTCAAAGAGTTACATTGCAGTCGTAGTTTAGGATAGCCACCGAGTCAAAGCTGGCTTGCTGCAGTTAAACCCCACCACCCCTTTGTTGATAATGATGCATATGTAGATAGTTCTGATGTAAGTCTTGCTGGGTACATTTGTACTCACGTTTGCCTATTTTATGTTTTTGCAGAGAGACTTCGGTCTCGCTAGTAGTTTCACGTGGACTTCGACGTTTAGCTTGATACCTCAGCTACGATCTTGTGCCCCGGCAGGATCTGGTAGATAGTCAGGCTTCTCAGCCTTTTTCATTTATAGATGTCTGTACTCAGACATGATAGCTTCCGCTTGTGCTTTGACTTGTTTGCTCTGAGTGTTGGGTCATGAGACCCATGTTTGTAATATCTCGCTCCTCGGAGCCTATTGAATAATTACTTGAGTCGTAGAGTCATGTTGTGATGCCATGTTGTATTTGCACATATCGAGCATATTGTGTGTATGTTATTGAAATGCTTGGTATGTGTGGGATCTGACCATCTAGTTGTTTATCTTTAGTAGCCTCTCTTACGGGGAAATGTCTCCTAGTGTTTCCACTGAGCCATGGTAGCTTGCTACTGCTCCGGAACACTTAGGCTGGCCGGCATGTGTCCTTCTTCGTTCCTGTGTCTGTCCCTTCGGGGAAATGTCACGCGATGAATACCGGAGTCCTGTTAGCCCGCTACAGCCCGGTTTACCGGAGTCCTGCTAGCCCAGTGCTACAGCCTGGATTCACTCGCTGATGACCGACACGTTCGATGCTGGGTCATGGATGCCTGTCCCTGTAAGTCTGTGCCGCTTTGGGTTTACGACTAGCCATGTCAGCCCGGGCTCCTTATCATATGGATGCTAGCGACACTGTCATATACGTGTGCCAAAAGGCGCAAACGGTCCCGGGCAAAGGTAAGGCGACACCCGTGGGAATACCGTGCGTGAGGCCGCAAAGTGATATGAGGTGTTACATGCTAGATCGATGTGGCATTGAGTCGGGGTCCTGACATCATCAAGCTAAGCTTAGAGATCACGGCGAGGCTGAGGGCGAGATTTGGTAGGGGGGAATATTTGCGCGCACCCGAGTGTTTGAACCTCAAGGGTTTTGCCGGAACCTTAAATTCGACATTTGGCGCGCCAGGTAGGGGTGCGCCGGAGCTTTTCTTCTGTCAGCCGGCACTCCGCCAACATCGCGTTTCGCCCTCATGGCGGGCATCGTGCCTCCGGCCCCGGTGACCAGTGCCAGTGCTGGGGCCAGGGGGCTCCGAGCCTTGGCCCCCCACCTTACTGCGGGTGCAGTGGCCGCCCAAGTTTAAGCCAGAGATGCCGCCGTGCTACGATGGCGCGGAGGACCCGTGGTTTTCCTATTGGCATACGAGGAGGCCGTCCTTAAGGCCGGGGGCAACGACAAGGTCGTGGCCAACTAGTTTCCCATGGCCCTCACTGGCGTCCCGCGCGCCTGGCTTCTCAACCTTCTTGGGTCCATGGTGGCATCATGCGAGGAGTTGTGCAGTCTCTTCGATGCACGCTTCGCGGCTCCGACGCCCCGCGCGGTCACGACCCTCCTCGGCGGCTCAGAAGCGCCACCCTCAGACCACCACGCCAAGCCATTCTTTCGCCAGATCAGCATCGTCCTCGCGCGGCAAGGAGCTCCCCCGGTTTGGGTGGCGCCTAAGGCCGACCTGACCTTCGACTCGGAAGATCACCCCGTCACCACCGCCTGCTCGGATGCGCTCCCGATGCTCTGCACGCCCACCATCTTCCACGTGGCTATCACCAAAACCCTCATCGACAGTGGTGCTAGCCTCAACATGCTCTCGGTGGAGGCCTTCAGCCTCCTCCATGTACCGTTGGAGCGGCTCCATCCCAACAAGCCCTTCTCAGGTGTAGGAGGCAGTTCCTCCAGTCCCCTGGGGCAGATCTGCCTTCCCGTGACCTTCGTCACCCACGACAACTACCGCACGGAGCTGGTCGACTTTGACATTGCTCACATCAGCCTCCCGTACAACGCCATCCTCGGATACCCTGCCCTGGCTCAGTTCATGACAACAACCCATCTGGCCTACAACCTCATGAAGATGCCTGGAAGCAAGGGCGTGAGATACCAAGGAGGCTCTTATGGCGCTCAAGCTTGCCCTCAAGGCCGCCACGGTGACGCAGCCCACCAACACGGATGCCTCCAAGGCCAAGGAAGCTGCACCGACCAAAAAGAAGCAGTTGTTCACTCAGGATAAGGCGGAGACCAAGCATGTGCAGTTGAGGAAGACGGGTCCTCGGGAGCCACCTGCACCATAGGTGCCGACCTTGACCCCGACCAAGAGAAGGCGTTGGTGAAGTTCTTGCGCTCGAACAAGGAGGTGTTCGCATGGGAACCCAACCAGCTAGTGGGGGTCCCAAGGGAGGTGATTGAGCATCACCTAAAGGTGTGTCCCGATGTACGCCCTGTGAAACAGAAGGTGAGGTAATAGTTGTCACGCCCAATATGCGACCCTATCCAAAAGGAACTCGAAGGTCCCACCAAGGATAGACCCGCATATTGAAACGCTTTTGCAAGGTGGATATCATTACATCAACATTACATAATAGATGGGGATACATACAAGAGGCATACAATGCCACGCGAATACAACATCACAATACATAAGAGCATCATCCGACTACGGATGAAACACAAACAGAAACTCAAACGACATCCACCCTGCTAGCCCAGGCTGCCGACCTGGAACCTATCCCCTGATCGAAGAAGAAGAACAAGAACTCAATGCAAGCAAGCATCGCTCTCGCGTCATGATCATCGCACAACCTGTACCTGCAACTGTTGTTGTAGTAATCTGTGAGCCACGAGGACTCAGCAATCCCATTACCATGGGTATCAAGACTAGCAAAGCTTAAAGGGAAAGGAAGGGGTAAAGTGGTGAGGCTGCAGCAGCGACTAAGCATATATGGTGGCTAACATGCGCAAATAAGAGCGAGAAGAGAGCAAGCAGAACGGTCGTCAACTAGTAATGATCAAGAAGTGATCCTGAACTCCTACTTATGTCAAACATAACCCAAAGACCGTGTTCACTTCCCGGACTCCGCCGAGAAGAGACCATCACGGCTACACACACGGTTGATGCGTTTTAATTCGTATCTGGTGTCAAGTTATCTATAACCGGACATTAACAAATTCCCATCTGCCTATAACCGCAGGCACAGCTTTCGAAAGATTATACCCTGCAGGGGTGTCCCAACTTAGCCCATGATAAGCTCTCGCGATCAACGAAGGATATACCTTCTCCCAGGAAGACCCGATCAGACTCGGAATCCCGGTTTACAAGACATTTCGACAATGGTAAAACAAGACCAGCAAAGCCGCCCGATGCGCCGACAATCCCGATAGGACCTGCACATATCTCGTTCTCAGGGCAACACCGGATGAGACTAGCTACGAGTAAAACCAACCCTCAAGTTGCCTCGTGGTGGCCCCGCAGGCAGCTCAGTTCGGACCAACACTTAGACAAGCATTGGCCCGGGGGGGGGGGGGCTAAAAATAAAGATGACCCTCGGGTTGGCCGACCCAAGGGAAGGGTATAGGTGGTGGTGAGGCAAATGGTAAAACCAAGGTTGGGCCTTGCTGGAGGAGTTTTATTCAAAGCAAACTGTCAAGGGGGTCCCATAAATCACCCGACCGCGTAAGGAAGCAAAATCCGGGAACATAACACCGGTATGACGGAAACTAGGGCGGCAAGAGTGGAACAAAACACCTGGCAAAAGGCCAAGTCTTCCACCCTTTACCAAGTATATAGATGCATTAATAATATAAGAGATATTGTGATATCCCAACCAAAATCCTATCCACCATAGAGCAATCTTCAACTTCACCTGCAACTAAGAGGGGCTGAGCAAAACGGTAACATAGCCAAACAACGGTTTGCATAGGAAAGGTGTCAAAGGTTAGAGGCTGACATGGCAATTTGGGATGGCTTGATAAACAGGTGATAGGTAGCGCAGCATAGCGATAGAACGAAGCAACTAGCATAGCAATGATAGTAGTGAGATCCAGGGTAGCGGTCATCTTTCCTGAAATCCCGCAAGGAAGAAGAATGAGTCCATGAAGAAGATGAAGCCACGAAGACGAACCAAGCGTAGACGAACGAATCCTGACGATCGCAACGAAACAAGAACTATCGAAAAGAAGCACACAACATAGTAAACACACCACACATGAACAAGGCATGATGCACAACAAGCATGATGCATGACAAGACTACATGAAGCTACTCATGGCAACAGATGATGCAAACAAGAGCAACACAACAAGGCAAGTTTAAATGAGGCCGGGAACAACATATAACAATTCCTGTAAGTCCTCATATGCAAATTTTGAAATTGGTCCAGATCTGAATAAACCTTATGTTCAAGTTGTTAAACAGCAAGTTAAGATGCACCAAGATGATCTACGCGAGATTCTAGTCAAGTTACATATAATTCACTTAATTCGGAGCTACGGCCTAGAAGATATGAGCAACACAAGTTAAACATGGCATTGATGCAAAATGCATACAAACATCAAGAAAACACCTCCAAACAAGGATGCAACATGATAATATGAAACTACATGCAAAATCAAGCAAGTTTCCTATAGAGCACACTCAAAATGGAGCAACGGTTCAACACACATGAAACAAGTTTAAAGGACAAGCTGTCCAAAACAGCAACTAGGCATATTGCAAGCATCAAAACAATAAGCTACAGCATCTCAACATGAAAACAAAAGACATGTGCATTATGTAAAGGTAAAGCATAACAAAACATGAACACTGAGCTATCTCCAAAAATCACTAGAACATGCTCAAACACACATGGTAAGATTGCAAGTAATAACAATTCAGGCTTTGTAGAAATTAACATCAGGTTGCAATGTTTAGAGCTATCAAACAACATGTTACAGGAACTTATAATAGAAAAACAAGACATGGCATGGTTCTACTCAAAGCATAGATCAAAAGTCCCTTAGTGACCATAAGCCAAAAAGGATCAGAAAATATGATGGCACCCATGTAAACATAGCAAGTTATAACACAGATTCAAACATGGCAGAAACAGAATTATGAAGACATGTTGGTGAGCTTGTACCACTCACCACAGAGCAATATATGGCATGGCAAGGCACCCAACAGTAAGAAGGCATATTTGTGAAGCTAATCATGGCAAGATCAAGTCCATAGGATGCATGGATCACTAGTAACAATCATGGTAACAACTGAACTTAATGTTAACAGGCTGACAGCAACATTATGAAGCAACTTTGGAGCAAGATATGAACAAGCTACAGCAAGCTATAAATGCAACCAGGGGCATGAATCGTTAGAGGATGACATGTAGATCAAAACATATTTAGTGATCATCTCCATATTATGCATAGAATGATTAGTAGAAACATGTTTATATAGCATCACGAAATAACATATTCAACCTAGCAAAACAGCAACATCATGTACCATAATTAACAAGCTTGAATCACTCACCACAAGTCATTGCATGACAAGATAAGCATAGCATCATCAAGAAGACATGTTTGTGTAACCAACCAAGGCAAGAACAAGTCCATAGCATGCAAGGATCAACTATAGCAACCTTGGCCAAATTGAATAACATGTAAACAATCTGCCAGGAAACATTTTGAAGCAAAAGTAGAACACGAAAATGACATTCTAGACTACTCCATAATTGCAACCAAGGGCAGGGATGGATAGAGCATAACCATATGTTCAACACACCCTTACTGAAGTATCTCAAAATATGCATGGATCTCTCTGTAGCATCAAGTTTACATGGCATCAAAATAACACCAGAATAGGGACTAAAATCAGCAACATCACGATGCCTAGTTTGCCTGCTTGTGCTAGTCACCACATTGATCAAAAAAATACATGGTAAGCACCTCTGTAAAGAAGACATAACATAGATCAAAACACATGTAGACATCAACCTCAGAGGATGCACACATCAATCATCGTAAAAATGACAAAAGAGCTCGTTCTGTTAACAGGCAGCAGAAAACATTATGAAGCACTCTTGCAACGATGATTCGGGCATCAAGATGACCTCAAATGAATATGATGCAATGGAATGAAATGATGTACTCGTTGAGGCGAACAATTTGACATATTACACGCATGAAATGGTGCTACGGATGCAGAGATATAATGCGATGAACATGGCATGAAAATTACACAAACTCGGGGACTTAGTCAAATCCAGGAAAAAAATACATGGGCGCGGGATAACTATGTGACGCGCATGCGAGGCTTAAGCGGGGGCAGCTCACCACTGGGCTCGGCCCGTGCGCAGAGGAGGCCAGGCGGGCCGAGGGAGATGGATCGGGCCGGACGGAGCTGGGCCGCGGGCCCACTCGAGAGGAGCTCGTCCTCCTCCCGTGCTCCTCACGGGAGGGAGGCCATGGCGACGCCGGGGCAGGCCGATCCGGCGATGGGGCGGCAGGATAACGGCGGGGGCGGCGGCCGGAGGCACGGCGGGGCCGCTGCCGGAGGGGTGGCGCGAGGCGGCGCCGGCAGGCAGAGGCGGCAGGCGGCGGAGGCTCCGGAGGCCGCGCGCGGGAGGATCCCGCGCGGAGTGCGGCGGCGGGCGAGCGTCGGCAAAGCTCTGGCGGGGCAAGGTCCGGCGGGGCGGCGCGAGGGCAGATCCGGCCACCGGCGGCGAACGGCGGCGCAGGGCGGCGGTGATGCGGGCCCGGCGAGGCACGGCCAAGACGGGCGGCGCGGGGCGCGGGCAGGACGCCGGCGCGGAGGGCGGAGGCGGCCGCGGGCGCTGCGGGCGGGGTGCAGCCCAGATCGGGCCCGGGGCGGGCCGGCTTCGGGCCCCGACGGGCCTGGTGGCGGGGCACGGTGGCTGGGCGGGGAGCGCCACTTGGTGGCGGCAGATTGGCTGCGGGGGCGGCACGGAGGCGACGTGTCGCCCCGGGATTGGTCGGGCGACGTGGCGGCGGAAGTGGACATGTCCGGCTGCCGGGCGGACATGTCCGGTGGCAACGGGGGCGATTTGATCTAGGGTTTGGACCCGGATTTGGACGGGGGAAGGCATATATATAGGTAGAGGGAGCTAGGATAGTCCAAATGAGGAGCGGTTTTCGCCCACACGATCGTGATCGAACGACTGAGAGCATGGAAGAAACTTAGATGGGTTTTGGCCCAGTTTGGAAGGGGTGTTGGGATGCAAAGAGAGAGGGGCTTTACGGTTACCCGGTTAATCGTTGGAGTACCAAACGACCTCCAAATGGCACGAAACTTGACAGGCGGTCTACCGGTGGTATACCAAGGCCGCTTGGCAAGACTCGGTCCATTCCGAGAACGTTTAACACCCGCTCACAACAGGAGACAAAAGGGGAACGCCGGAGGGCATAGGAGTGCCGGATTGTGAAACGGACAACGGGGAAAAAGCTCGGATGCATGAGACGAACACGTATGCAAAATGAAATGCACATGATGACATGATAAAATGCAACACGCAAGCAAATGACATGGCAACAACGACGAATAACTGGCAGACACCTGGCGCATCGGATCCGGGGCGTTACAACACTCCTCCACTAACAAGAGATCTCGTCCCGCGATCTTAGGACCGAGACAGAAAGGAAAAGGGAAGAGGTGAAACAATAACTCAAGAGAAGAAGCAAAGAATCGAGAGCACTCGAGAAGAAGAGAGGAACGACGATAATGATGAGAATTGAAAGCTCACGGAATCAGATAGACTATGAAATCACTCCGGTTAGAAGGAGATAAGAAACGAATAAGACTGAAAGGATTCAGGCAGCACTCCGGCTAAAATGGAAGGAATAGAACATGAACTAGAGAAGATGGAATGAGTCCGCCGGAAACCCTCAGAGAAACCCGGAGAAGCCGGGGGATCGAGGCCAACCCGGAGAAGGTCAAGGTGATCGAAGACATGAGTCCGCCGGAAACCCTCAGAGAAATACAGAAGCTCACCGGTCGCATGACCGCGTTAGGACGCTTCATCTCCAAGCTAGGGGAGCGCGCCCTACCGTTCTTCAAGCTGATGAAGAAAAAAAGCCCATTTGAGTGGACATAGGAGGCCGACCAAGCGTTTCAAGACCTCAAGAAATACCTGACTAGCCCCCCCTCGTGATCGTGGTGCCGCGCTCTCTCGAGCCCCTGGTTCTCTACCTTGCAGCCACTCCCTACTCCGCCAGCGCAGCCCTTGTGGCGGTTCGGGAGGAGTGCCAGGCTAAGGTCGCGCCCCGCCCAGCTACGGCCTCGGCCGGGGCAACACAAGACCAGGAAAGCCTCGCGAGGACCACGCCAACGGCAGCAAGGGACCAAGCTCAGCAGGATGATGCCCCCAGGGCTGAAGAGGCCCCACCAAGCGACCAGGCGCTGGGGGCTCCATTATCTCAGGAGGCGCCTCAACCTCCGGAAGACGCAGGCCATGTCAGCGCCCCCACCCTTGCTAAGCATCCGGTGTACTTCGTCAGCATGGTGTTGCGGGATGCAAGAGCACGGTACCCCATGCCTCAGAAGCTCTTACTCGCGCTCTTGGTGGCCTCACGTAAGTTGTGGCACTACTTTCCAGGTCACCCCATCAAGGTCGTCTCCGCCTACCCATTGGAAAGGGTACTCAGGAGCCCCAACTCCGTTTTGAGAGTCGCCGAATGGAACATCGAGTTGCAGGCGTTTCAGTTGGAGTTCAGCACAACCAGGGTCTTCAAGGGAGCCGCACTTGATGATTTCATGGCTGAATGGACGGATGCACCAGAGCTCAAGGTGGGCGAGGATCAGTCTGTCTCCCCAGGAAGTAAGGCACCAGATGGCTAGGTCATGTATTTCGATGGTGCCTTCTCGCGGCAGGGCGCGAGGGCTGGTGTAGTGCTTATATCACCGACTCAGGACAAGCTCTACTACGCCGTACAACTCGGTTTCCAACAGGGCGAGAAGGTCTCCAACAACATAGCAGAATATGAGGGCCTCATAGCAAGCCTGAAAGCTGCAGCAGTACTGGGAGTGAAGTGCCTCGTCATCAAGGGCGATTCACAACTCCTTGTCAACTTCTCCAACAAGGTGTACGAGCCGAAGGACGAGAACATGGAAGCATATCTCGCGGAAGTATGCAAGATGGAAAAGCAGTTCTGGGGGCTGGAGTTGCAGCATGTGCCCCGCGGCACCAACCAAGTGGCTGATGACATCGCCAGGAGGGTGTCCAAATGGCTGCCCCTGGAGCCAGGCGTTTTCGAGGAACGACTCTTCAAGCCGTCGGTGGCACCACCACTTTCAATAATGACATAGCCTCGGGAAGAACTCCCTTAGCCACCTATCATAGGAGTCCCGGCCTGTGGCCCGACCTCGGGAGCGCGCCTACTCTTGGCGGTGGAGCCTCGGGAGGGATGCTGGACCAAGGTATTCAAGGAATACCTGACGCAAGGGACACTGCCGGAGAAAGAGGAGGACACGGAGTGCGTGGCCCAGTAGGCCATGACCTACTGCTTCCAAGACGGTGAGTTATACCGGAAGCGGCCGAATGACATTTCCCTACGTTGCATCTCTAGGGAACAGGGGGAAGAGCTGCTGGCCGACATACACGGTGGAGATTGCGGACACCACTCGTCATCACGGACCCTCGTCGACAAGGCATTTCGCAGCGGATTCTATTGGCCTACGGCACTCAACGATGCGACCAAGTTGGTGAAGTCCTACGAGGCCTGCCAATTCCACGCCAAGCAGATACATCAGCCAGCTCAGGGCCTACAGACCATCCCGCTCTCGTGGCCGTTCACGGTCTGGGGGCTGGATATCTTGGGCCCACTCTCTCGAGCGCCTGGGGCTACCGCTACCTCTACGTCGCCATCGACAAGTTCACCAAGTGGGCGGAGGTGGAAGCTGTCCGCACCATACCAGCCGGCTCCGCGGTCAAGTTCATCAAAGGCCTTGTGAGACGGTTTGGGGTCCCTAACCGCATCATCACCGACAATGGTTCGCAGTTCACTAGCAATCTCTTCAAGACATATTGTGCTAACCTTGGAACGCAGGTCTGCTATGCTTCGGTGGCACACCCCCGGAGCAACGGCCAGGCCGAACGCGCCAACGCGGAGGTCCTGAGGGGACTCAAGACCAGGACCTTCAACAAGAACCTGGAGGCCTGCGGCAGGGGCTGGCACGACGAGCTCCAGTCCGTGCTGTGGTCCGTCCGCAGCACCGCCACCAAGCCAACGGGCGAGAACCCATTCTTCCTTGTCTACTAAGCAGAAGTGGTTCTCCCTCACGAGGTCAGGCGTCGCTTTGCACGGGTCCTGGCATTTGATGAGGCGCAGTAGGACGCCATGCGAGGGATGGACCTCGTGTTGGGGGAGGAACGCCGCCGTGAAGCCACGCTACGGGCCGCAAGATACCAGCAGGCGCTGCGGCGGTGTCACTGTCGCAGCGTCCGCCCCAGGACGCTCGAGGTGGGTGGCCTCGTCCTGAGGCGGGTTATCTCCAGGGAAGGGATGCATAATCTCTCACCCATGTGGGAGGGCCCGTTCAAGGTCGTCCACGTCTCCAGGCCTGGCGCAACGCGCCTGGGGACCCAGGATGGGGTACCCACCCCGAACGCCTGGAACATCCAGCACCTCTGGAAGTTCTACCCCTGAAGAAAGGCCCGGTGCCTGTGAAGAAGGCCCAGTGCCTATGAAGCTCGCCGCCCGTGACACTCTCACGAAATAATGAGCGGGGCTGTACACGCCTCGGAGTCTCAGGAGTGCCGCCCTTGGACCTTAGGGGCTCCCTCCCACTCCCAGTGGCAGCACTTAGCTCCGCGCTGGTGAGAAGACTCGAAGACTAGACTAGGTGCCGGACACATCTTTTCATTTGCTTTCTGCAGTTGGCTCGCTCTTCCTTGATTGAACATTGATTGAAGTTGCTTCTGGTGTTCTTCACCGGTTCTGTTCCATCGCCTTCTGCCTCTGTTTTCTGCCTTCAGCTCTTGTTTTTACTTTCTCTCTCTCTCGCATACCTCGCGAGGGGGCTGCTCGGGCGCGGGTGCCCTTGTTAGCCTTTTTTCGTCTAATTTTTGCGAGGCACTCTCATTCGAATTCGTAGCGGGAGCACCCCTCTCAGTCCTTGCCCCTCGGGTACCGTGACACGAAGCACCAGGCCACGGCCGACAGCCCTTACGACCAGGGTTCAAAAAATGATAGTCTCTCAACGAGTTTTTTTTGCAGCTCCTAAGACGCCCGGCAAGGCTTGAAGCAGGCACCTCGCGAGGCGGAAACTACTTCAAACGTGCCAAGCTAAGATGTCCCTACACGCCGACATACAACAACAACAACGCCATGACATAGCACAGGAACAATAAATGCTACATGTTAACTAGGAAATCATAGTTTGTTGCATGCCCCCACGGGGCCCCATACTTGTCTCTCTCAATGCAGGAAGGAAGGAAAATAAAACAAAAGCAGCACGGGCCTTGCATCAGTTCGCGAGGAGGGATCTACGGCGACCTCCTAAGCTCAGCCAGACCCCATCTCGTGCTTCACCGGAGCGCGGCGACGGGACGACCCGCTGCCGCCCTCGAGGCGGGCATGGTGGCGTGGCGGTTGGTCGTAACCGCCATTGGAGGAGCTGCCATCGGAGGAAGAGCCGCCATAGCTTGACAAGCCGCAGTTGCCGTCGGGAGCGAGTTCACCTTCACCCTCATCACAACCGTCGCCAAGACCGAGCACCTCGTTGCCGTCGTTGTCTTCAGGCAGCACCCAACGTGGTGGCCATCCTGTCCGAACACCCTCACGTAGAGGGTCGCGTCGCCATTGTACTTGAAGTGGAGGGTGCACCGCCTGCCCAGACCCTGCACGCTGGCAAACGTCTACCAGCCTGAGGCCAAGGCTGCGTTGCTGGCAACGGAGACCTCGACCGCAACCCAGGAGGCCCTGCTGCAGCAGCCTTCCGCCTGCAACCAGAGCCCGCCTGGGCCAGTGGCCGGCAGCTCGGCAATGAAGAAGCACGGGAGCTGAAGCCAGTTGCCAGCCGGGTTTTCCGACCACACAACGAATTCCGGCAGCACCTCCGCCGAGTGGAAGCGCCGCCAGGAAGGCCGCGCGGCCACAACACGCCTTCCTCCACCAACCGGGCTGCCTCGACATGGGCGGTCCCCACCATGTGAAGGGCCACCGCCGCGGCCGCTGGAACCCATGGCGAGGGTCGCGGAGTGCTTGCGAGGGCGACCGCATCTGCGCTTGGGCAGAGTAGAGCGAGGCCCTTCCTGGCGAGGCTTCCCCTTCTCCGCGACCGAAAACCTCTTCACAGGCACCAGGGGGGATGCTACAAGCAACGGAGCGAGGGAGGAGAAGCGAGCGGAATGGGGAGAGATGGGTGACGAGGGCTCTCACCCCTCCTCATTTATAGCCCAAGGGAGGCCACCCGTCGACCTCCATGATCGCAGGTAATGATAACCCTTTTTGCATGCAGCAGGGACTCCCAAGGTAGTGTGGGGAAGCGGAAACGCCCAAGTCCAATCAATCTCCACGCGTCGACCAAGGCCGCAGGCTGTTGGGGCCCGTGGCGCTCCGCACTTACCCTGTGGCTTCAACGCTAAGCCAGCATGCCTTGGGCCCGGGGGCTACTGTCGGTGTTCTGGGAACGGGGATCCCCAGACTTGCCTGCCTGCGGCCCACGATGTGGCTCCACCAGCGGAACAGTATGGCCCATCTTCGTCAGTCGGCACTCAAGACCCTCGCGAGGGGCCAAGCTTCACGAGGCGGATGACACAAGGCCTCCTCAGGAGCGGCCTCACCAGGCAGGCTCGTGAGGGGGCGGAGAGATCAAGGTAAGGGGTACCTCGTGAGGTTCCCATGACGCAAGCCATGACGGCCAAGGCCAGGCGGGCGCCAGCGCGCGCAGTGTCCTTGTTTCCTGTTTGGTGCTAAGGGGGCAAGCGCAGGCGCGGAGTACCAAGGCATCAGGCAAAGGTTTCCATATCAGTGCAACAAGACCAAGACCAGCTAGACGGCAGGACGGAGGTCATCGTGGAGCCCAAGACGGCGTCACCACCAACGCCTTTGACAGGCGAAGACCACCTTTAGTCAGGATAGCTTGTACTAGCTGTCCCCTTTCAAATTGGCCATTGTTGGATCCCTTCCCGCTCAATATTTGGGGAGAGGACCAGGTCCTCTATAAATAGGACTAGCCAACAAAGTAGAAAGGGGACCGGAACGAATTCAGTTCATCCTCGCACCCACAGAGCACAAGAAAACCTCTCCTCAGGAGGCTGTTCTTCCCTTGTACTGTCCATCATCAGCCCAAACTCTTTCGGTTTGACAAGCAATTCGGTTAAGCTTGGGGGAGTTGATACATCTCCATCGTATCTACTTTTCCAAACTCTTTTGCCCTTGTTTTGGACTCTAATTTGCATGAATTGAATGGAACTAACCTAGAATGACGTTGTTTTTAGCACAATTGCCATGGTGTTATTTTTGTGTAGAAATAAAAGTTCTCAGATTGACCTGAAACTTCACGGAGAATATTTTTGGAATTGATAAAAAAATATTGGCGAAAGAATCAACAGAGAGGGACCCACCGGCTATCCACAAGGGTGGAGGGCGCGCCCCTGTCTTGTGGGTCCCCTGGACCTCCACTGACCTCAACTCCAACTCCATATATTAAGTCCGGGGATAAAAAAATTAGAGAGAAGGATTCATCGCGTTTTATGATACGGAGCCGCTGCCGCCTCCTGTTCTTCATTGGGATGGCAGATCTCGAGTCCGTTCGGGGCTCCGGAGAGGGGAATCCATCACCCTTGTCATCATCAACCATCCTCCATCACCAATTTTATGATGCTCACCACTGTGCGTGAGTAATTCCATCATAGGTTTGCTGGACGCTGATGGGTTGGATGAGATTTATCATGTAATCGAGTTAGTTTTGTTAGGGTTTGATACCTAGTATCTACTATGTTATGAGATTGATGTTGCTATGACTTTGCTATGCTTAATGCTTGTCTCTAGGGCCCAAGTTCCATGATTTCAGATCTGAACCTATTATGTTTTCATGAATATATTTGTGTTCTCGATCCTATCTTGCAAGTTATAGTCACCTACTACGTGTTATGATCCGGCAACCCCGGAGTGACAATAGTCGGGACACTTCCTGGTGATGATCGTAGTTTGAGGAGTTCATGTATTCACTAAGTGCTAATGCTTTGGTCCAATTATCTATTAAAAGGAGGCCTTAATATCCCTAAGTTTCCAATAGGATCCCGCTGCCACAGGAGGGTAGGACAAAAGATGTCATGCAAGTTCTTTTCCATAAGCACATATGACTATATTCAGAATATATGCCTACATTGTATTGATGAATTGGACCTAGTTCTGTGTCACCCTAGGTTATAACTGTTGCATGATGAATGCCATCTGACATAATTATCCATCATTGATCCATTACCTACGAGATTTTCACATATTGATCTTTGCTACTTTACTTTTCAGTTGCCACTGTTACGATTGCTACAAAACTGCCACTACTACTTTTGCCACCGATACTGCTACTTCCATACTACTTTGCTACTAAATACTTTGCTACAGATATTAGGTCTTTCAGGTGTGGTTGAATTGACAACTCATATGCTAATACTCGAGAATATTCTTTTGCTCCCCTTGTGTCGAATCAATAAATTTGGGTTGAATACTCTACCCTCGAAAACTGTTACCACTCGTCACCAAACGTTAAGTGTGTAGACCCTACGGGTTCGAGAACTATGCAGACATGACCGAGACAACTCTATGGTCAATAACCAATAGCGGGACCTGGATGTCCATATTGGTTCCTACATATTCTTTGAAGATCTTTATCAGTCGAACCTCGATGCCAAGGATTCAGGTAATCCCGTATGCAGTTCCCTTTATCCATCGGTATGTTACTTGCCCGAGATTTGATCGTCGGTATCTCCATACTGTGACGTCTGGATAATTTTTCTACAACAACCCTCTGCTAATGATGCCACGTCACTTCAATTACTGTTGCTAATCTCGCGTTAGCTATAAAACGATTCAAATTCAAATTCAAAATCAATCAAACAATAAAAGTTTCGGATATTGAAAGTAAAATGTTCGGAGTGAACCAAATAATGCATAGGTAATTGTGGTGGAGAAATCACACTTGTGTAAAATATTTAAATACTCTAAAATGAACAAAACAATAGCAAAAACAATTATTTAAAAGCTTTTATAATAATAAACCATCACAAACTATTTTACTTTATGTGCCAAGTTAAATGTGGTTGTGGCATAGTTGGTAGTGGCATAGTTACATATACTAAATTAGGTACAACTTTGGTATTTTACTAAAACTAAGGTATATTGAAAATGAGAGAAAACAGTAAAAAGAAAAGAACAAAACAGAAAACAAAAGAACCCCCCGGCTCCCCATGGGCCTCGGCCCATCCTACCCAACCAGCCCGGTGGCGCAGTCGGGCCCCACTCACTCCCCTTATCCCCTCCCGAACCCTAACCCAACCACCCCCACTCTCCCACATCGCCTCCCCCTCTCCCCCACCACCTCTCGATCCCATCAGGATCAGGGTGGGGTTCGAATGACGACGCCGATGCCTCGCCCCCTCGCTGCATCGACCACCGCCGCCGCCCGAGACGCCACCTCGCCGGCCTGCCTCCTCCTCCTCGCCGGCCTCCTTCCTCTCTAATGCTGTCATCCCCGTCGCCCTCCTCGGCCCCACTGCCCCGTCCCTACAACCCCCTCGTGAGCTCCCTTCCTCCCCCTCTGTCGTCAGCGCCGTCCACGGCACGCACGCGCACTCCGCCCCATACGCGCGCCGAGCCGTGTCCCGAACATCGCGCCTTCCTCGCCCCTCCTCCTGGACGCGCCCGACGCCCTCCCCCGCATCCTGGCAGTCCCAGCACTCGCCGTCACTAGCCACGGCTGCCGCCAAAGCCCCCTATTGCCCGAGCCTCCCCCCGCCCGTGCCCGCATCCGCCAGGACCCGGCGCCGTTACTGCCGGTCCGGCTCCACGGCTTGCCTGCATTGGCCGCGCCCTCCCACTCATGCACCCACCTGGCCACTGGCCTCGCCTCGCCACAATCCCTGCGGGCGAGCGCCTGCCTAGGTGCCCTTCGCCCGGTTCCGTCCGAACCCACGCGCCCGTTAAGGCCATGGGCCTATGACAAGTAGGCCCCACGCCCCAGGAACGTTTTAAAAAAATTAAATAAATAAATAAAATTAAATATTAAATAATTAATTAATTAACAAAATTAATTAAATTAGTTAATGATGCTTAGTTAATCTAATTAGCTAATTAACCTAATTAACTATTGTTAATTAACTAAACTGTATGACATGCGGGACCCACACGTCAATTTGACCAGTCAACACATCTGTTGACTGCTGACGTCATGCTGACGTCATGATGACGTCAGCATGCACTATTCTGGATAATGTTGAATTAAATTAATTAAATAAATTCTAAAAATGATTTAAAACTTTAAAAAATCATATAAAATAAACCGTAGCTCAAATGAAAATACTTTCTACATGAAAGTTGCTCAGAACAATGAGAGGAATCCAGATACGCATCTCGTTCGTCTGCCACGCGTCCCTAGCATAGTGAACCTACAACTTTCCCCCTCCGGTTCACCTGTCTAAAAATGCGAAACACCGGGGATACTTTCCCGGATGTTTCCCCCTTTCGCCGGTATCACCTACTACCGCGTTAGGGCACACCTAACACCGCTCATTGTCATGTCATGCATCGTCATGCTTATGTTTGCATTGTATTTACTGTTTCTTCCCCCTCTTCTCTCCGGTAGACTACGAGACCGATGCTGTTGCTGCCCAGTTCGACTATGGAGTTGACGACCCCTCCTTCTTGCCAGAGCAACCAGGCAAGCCCCCCCCCTTGATCACCAGATATCTCCTATTCTTCTCTATACTGGTTGCATTAGAGTAGTGTAGCATGTTACTGTTTGGTTACTCCTATTCTGTGGCATAGCCTGTCATTGTTGCTACAGTCATTGATACCTTACCCGCAATCCTAAATGCTTAGTATAGGATGCTAGTTTATCATCATTGGCCCTACATTCTTGTCAGTCTGCCTTGCTACACTATCGGGCTGTGATCACTCGAGAGGTGATCACGAGTATATACTATACATATATACATATTATATAGATGGTGACTAAAGTCGGGTCGGCTCGTTCAGTGCCCGCGAGTGATTCACGGATTGGGGGCTGAAAGGACCTTTGTCCCGACAGCCCTCTCTGTGGATCTTTGTGGCGAAGCGACAGGGCAGGTTGAGACTACCTAGGCGAGAGGTGGGCCTGGCCCTGGTCGGTGTTCGCAGTTGCTTCATAATAACACGCTTAACGAGATCTTGGTATTTGATCTAAGTCTGGTCACTGGCCTATATGCACTAACCAACTACGCAGGAAAGATATGGGCACTCGATGTCGTGGTATCAGCCGAAGCCTTCGTGATGTCAATGACTGAGCGGCGCGCACCGGGTTGGACTGCGTAACGCAACTTCCTTTGTAATGGAGGTTGCTAGGTCTGCTCACCAGCCGCGTACGCAACGTGCAGGTGTGCAATGGGCGATGGGCCTAGACCCCTACACGCATAGGATTTAGACCGGCGTGCTGACCTCTCTGTTGTGCCTAGGTGGGGTTGCGACGTATTGATCTTCCGAGGCCGGGCATGACCCAGGAAAGTGTGTCCGGCCAAATGGGATCGAGCGTGTTGGGTTATGTGGTGCACCCCTGCAGGGAAGTTTATCTATTCGAATAGCCGCGTCCCTCGGTAAAAGGATGACCCGCAGTTGTACCTTGACCTTATGACAACTAGAACCGGATACTTAATAAAACACACCCAGGCAAGTTCCATAGACAACACGATGATCGCTTTTCCACAGGGCGACGAGGGGAGGATAGCCGGGTAGGATTATGCTACACGATGCTACTTGGAGGACTTCAATCTACTCTCTTCTACATGCTGCAAGACGGAGGCTGCCAGAAGCGTAGTCTTCGATAGGACTAGCTATCCCCCTCTTATTCTGGCATTCTGCAGTTCAGTCCACCGATATTGCCTCCTTACACATATACCCATGCATATGTAGTGTAGATCCTTGCTTGCGAGTACTTTGGATGAGTACTCACGGTTGCTTTGCTCCCTCTTTTCCCCCTTTTCCCTCTTCTTCCCGGATGCCGCAACCAGACGTTGGAGACCAGGAGCCAGACGCCACCGTCGATGACGACGCCTACTACACTGGAGGTGCCTACTACTATGTGCAGGCCGCTGACGACGACCAGGAGTAGTTAGGAGGATCCCAGGCAGTTGGCCTACGCCTCTTTCGATCTGTATCCCAGTTTGTGCTAGCCATCTTATGGCAACTTGTTTACTTATGTCTGTACTCAGATATTGTTGCTTCCGCTGACTCGTCTATGATCGAGCACTTGTATTCGAGCCCTCGAGGCCCCTGGCTTGTATTATGATGCTTGTATGACTTATTTATATTTTAGAGTTGTGTTGTGATATCTTCCCGTGAGTCCCTGATCTTGATCGTACACATTTGCATGCATGATTAGTGTACGATTGAATCGAGGGCGTCACACATACCTAATTCAATCTTGTTACTGGCAAGTCTCTTTACTCATTCTGTAATACAAGATCTCGTGGCTAACTCCTTAGTCACATTGCTTGCAAGCTCATTGTGATGTTGTATTACCGAGTGGGCCCCGAGATACCTCTCCATCATACAGAGTGACAAATCCCAGTCTTGATCCATGCCAACTCAATAGACACCCTTGGAGATACATGTAGAGCATATTTATAGTCACCCAGTTATGTTGCAACGTCTGATACACATAAGGTACTCCTTCGGTGTTAGTGAGTTTCTTGATCTCATGGTCATAGGAACAGATACTTGACATGCAGAAAACGATGGCAATAAACTTGATATGGTCATATGCTACGCTTATAGTTTGGGTCTTGTCCATCACATCATTCTACTAATAATGTGATCTCGTTATCAAATGACAACTCGTGTCTATGGCTAGGAAACCATAGCCATCTTTGATCAACGAGCTAGTCCGGTAGATGCTCACTAGGGATATGTTGTTGTCTATGTATCCACACCTGTATTTGAGTTTCCAGTCAATACAATTATAGCATGGATAATAAACGATTGTCATAAACAAGAAAATATAATAATAACCACTTTATTATTGCCTCTAGGGCATATTTCCAATAGTCTCCCACTTGCACTAGAGTAAATAATCTAGTATTACATGGTAATGAATCTAACAACCATAGCGTTCTGGTGTTGATCATGTTTTGCTCGTGGAAGAGGTTTAGCCAACGGATCTTCAACATTCAGATCTGTATGTACTTTGCAAATGTTTATGTCCTCCTCCTTGATCACAACGCGGATGGAATTGAAGCGTCGCTTTATGTGTCTGGTCCACTTGTGAAACCTTGTTTCCTTGGCCAGAGCAATGGCACCAGTGCTGTCACAGAATAGAGTCATTGGGTCCAGTGCACTTGGCACAACTCCAAGATCTGTCATGAACTGCTTCATCCAAACACCTTCCTTCGCTGCCTCCAAGGCAGCTATCTACTCCGCTTCGCATGTAGAATCAGCTACCACGCTTTGCTTGGAACTGCACCAGCTTACCACTCCCCCATTTAGAATATATACGTATTCGGTTTGGGACTTAGACATCCGGATCAGTCTCAAAACTTGCATTAACATAACCCTTTATGACGAGCTCTTGATCACCTCCATAAATGAAAAACATTTCCTTAGTCCTTTTCAGGTACTTAAGGATATTCTTGACCACTGTTCCAGTGTTCCACTCTTGGATCACGTTGAAACCTTCTGGCCATACTTATGGCAAGGCTGACATTTGGTCTCGTGCACAGCATCGCATACATAATTGAGCCTCTGGCTGAAGCATAGGGGATGACACTAATCTTTTCTCTATCATCTATAGTCGCTGGGCGTTGAGACTTACTCAACTTCACACCTTGCAAAACAGGTAAGAACCCCTTCTTGGAGTGATCCATTTTGAACTTCTTCAAAAGCTTATCAAGGTATGTGCTTTGTGAAAGTCCTATCAAGCGTCTCGATCTATCTCTATTGATGTTGATGCCAAATATGAAAGCAGCTTCTCCTAGGTCCTTCATTTAAAAACTCTTATTCAAATATGCCTTCACATTCACATTTTCCAGAAGTTCCATATTGTTTCCAATCTGCAATATGTCATCCACATATAATATCAGAAATGCTATAGAGCTCCCACTCACTTTCTTGTAGATACAAGCTTCTCCATAAACTTGTATAAACCCAAACGCTTTGATCACCTCATCAAAGCGAAGATTCTGGACCCCATCTCGGATTTCATGGCCTCTAACCATTTGTCGAAATCCGGGCCCACCATCGCTTCTCCATAGCTCGTAGGTTCATCGTTTTCCAACAACATGACCTCTAAGACAGGATTACCGTCCTGGTCGACCTACGAGTTTTGATAGTAACTTGATCCGAAACTTCATGATCACTATCATTAGCTTCCTCTTGAACTGACGTAGGTGCCACATAAACATCTTTCTGCGCTGTGTTACTCTCTTGTTGAAGTGAGGTTCAACAACCTCATCAAGTTCTATCTTCCTCCCACTCAATTCTTTCGAGAGAAGCTCTTCCTTGAGAAAGGACCCGTTCTTAGCAACAAACACTTTGCCCTTAGATCTGAGATAGAAGGTATACCCAATTGTCTCCTTTGGGCATCCTATGAACACACATTTGTCCGCTTTGGGTTTGAGCATTTCTGGCTGAAGCATTTTGACATAAGCACCACAGCCCCAAACCTTAAGAAACGACAACTTAGGTTTCTTGCCAAACCATAGTTTACACAGTGTCGTATCTACGGACTCAGATGGTTCCCTATTTAAGTGAATGCAGTTGTCTCTAATGCATAACTCCAAAACGCGAGTGGCAGATTGGTAAGGGACATCATAGAATGCACCTTATGCAATAAGGTATGATTACGATCTTCGGACACACCATTACGCTGTGGTGCTCTAGGTGGCATCAGTTGTGAAAAAATTCCACATTGTATTAAGTGATTGCCAAACTCATAACTCAGATACTCTCCCCCTTGATCAAATCATAGGAATTTAGTCTTCTTGTTACGATGATTCTCAACTTCACTCTAAATTTTTTTGAACTTCCCAAACATTTCGGACTTATGCTTCATTAAGTAAATATACTCATATCTACTCAAATCATCGGTCAAGGTGAGAAAGTAACGATATCCACCACGCGCATCAACAGTCATCGAATCGCACACATCAGTATGTATGATTTCAAACAAGTCACTTGCCCGTTCCATTGTTTCGGAAAACGGGGTTTTATTCATCTTGCCCATGAGGCATGGTTCGCTTGTGTCAAGTGATTCAAAATCAAGTGACTCCAAAAGTCCATCAGTATGGAGTTTCTTCATGCGCTTTATACCAATATGACCAAAGCGGCAGTGCCACAAGAAAGTGGTACTATCATTATCAACTCTACATCTTTTGGCATCAGTGTTATGAACATGTGTATCATCACTATCGAGATTCAATAAGAATAAACCCCTTACAATGGGAGCATGACCATAAAAGATATTACCCATATAAATAGAAGAACCTTATTCTCTGATTTAAATGAGTAACTGTCTCGCATTAAACAAGATCCAGATATAATGTTCATTCTCAACGCAGGCCCTAAATAACAATTATTCAGGTTCATCACTAATCCCGATGGTAATCGAAGAGCGAGCGTGCCAACGGCGATCACATCAACCCTGGAACCATTTCCCACGCACATTGTCACTTCGTCCTTCGCCAGCCTTCGTATATTTCGTAGTTCTTGTTTCGAGTTGCAAATGTGAGAAACCGAACCGGTATCAAATACCCAGGCACTACAATGAGAGCTGGTAAGGTACACATCAATAACATGTATATCATATGTACCTTTGTTGATGCTGGCCCCCCTATTGTCGGCCAGATACGTGGGGCAATTCCACTTCTAGTGGCCAGTTCCCTTGCAGTAGAAGAACTCAGTTTCCGGCTTAGGTCTAGCCTTGGGTCTCTTCAAGGGAGGAGCAACTTCTTTTCCACTCTTCTAGAAGTTTCCCTTCTTTCCCTTTCTCCTCTTGAAACTAGTGGTTTTATTGACCATCAACACTTGACGCTCCTTCTGGATGTCTACTTCCGCGACATTCAGCATCGCGAACAGCTCAAAGACTGACTTGTTCATTCCTTGCATGTTATAGTACAACACAAAGATCTTGTAGCTAGGTGGTAGTGATTAAAGAACTTTGTCATTAATCGCCTCAGGCGGGAGCTCAACTCCCAACTCAGCCAGCCTGTTGTAATACCCAGACATTCTGAGTATGTGCTCACTGACAGAGTTGTTCTCCTCCATCTTGCAGGTATAGAACCTATCGGAGCCCTCATATCTCTCGATCTAGGAATTTTCCTCAAAAATAAACTTCAACTCCTGGAACATCTCATATGCTCCATGACGTTCAAAACACCTTTTGAAGTCCCGGTTCTAAGCCATACAACATAGGGCACTGAACTATTGAGTAGTCATCAACACGCGACTGCCAGGCGTTCACAATGTCCACAAACACTGGAGGGGGGCGCACCAAGCGGTGCATCAAGGATATAGGACTTTTGGGCAGCCGTGACGATAATCCTCAGATTACGGGCCCAGCCCACAAAGTTGCTTCGATCATCTTTGATCTTAGCTATCTCTAGGAATGCATTGAAATTCAAGGGAGCTACTGCGCGAGCCATTGATCAACAACATAATTTGCAAAGACAACTTAGACTATTGTTCAAGATAATGAGTTCAGTTAATCATATTCCCTAAGAACTCCCACTCAAATCAACATCCCTCCGGTTGTCCGAGTGTAACATGGTCCAAATTCACCAACCCAAGTCTGACCATCACGTGAGATGAGGTGGTTTCAATGGTGAACATCTTCATGTTGATCATATCTACTATATGAGTCATGTTCGGCCTTTCGGTCTCTCGTGTTCCGAGGCCATGTCTGTACATGCTAGGCACGTCAAGTTTAACGCAAGTATTGCTCATGTGCAAAACTGGCTTGCACCCTTTATATGTGAACGTAGAGTCTATCACACCCGACCATCGTGTGGTGCTTAGAAATGATGAACTTTCACAATGGTGCACACTTGGGGAGAACAGAATTTTAACTTGAAATTTTAGTGAGGGATCACCTTATAATGCTACCGTCGTCCTAAGCAGAATAAGATGCAAAAACAAAGGATTAACATCACATGAAAATCATAAGTGACATGATACGGCCATCATCTTGTGCTTTTGATCTCCATCTTCAAAGCACCGGAATGATCTCCATCATCACCGGCATGACACCATGATCTCCATCATCGTGTAGCCATCGGGGTTGTCACGCCAACCATGCTTCTACAACTATTGCTACCGCTTAGCGATAAAGTAAAGCATTACATAGCGCTTAATGATTGACACGCATGTCATACAATAATTAAAGACAACCTTATGGCTCCTGCCGGTTGCCGTATTCATCGACATGCAAGTCATGATAATCTATACAAAACATGATCATCTCATACATAAAATATATCTCATCATATCTTTGGCCATATCATATCACAACATACCATGCAAAAAACCAGTCAGAAATCCTCTACTTTGTTGTTGCATGTTTTATGTGGCTGCTATGGGTGACTAGTAAGAACTGTTCTTACCTACGGAAAGCCACAATGGTGATATTCAAGTTGTTGTTTAACCTTCTACAAGGACCGCCTTCATCAAATCCGATTCAACTAAGGTGGGAGAGGCAGACACCCGCTAGTCATCTTTATGCAACAAGTTGCATGTCAGTCGAGGGAACCGATATCATGTACATGGACATGTAAAGTTGGTCCGGGCTGTTTCATCCCACAATATCGCTGAATCAAGATAAGATAGGAAGGAAGCAATCTAAATATCAATGCCAACAAACTCTTTTGTGTTCTACTCGTGATGTCATCTACGCATAGACCTAGCTCATGATGCCACTATTGGGGAACGTTGCATGTGAAACAAAAATTTTCCTGCGCTCACCAAGATCAATCGCTAAGCGGAGATCTACATCTACAGAGAGATTCGATGTACATACCCTTGTAAATCGCTAAGCGGAAGCGTTAAGAAACGCGGTTAATTTAGTCGAACATCTTCGTGATCCAATCACAGTCCGTCCACAAACTCCCGATCAAGTGTCGAACGGACGGCACCTCCGCGTTCAACATATGTACGGCTTGATGATGCCTTCACCTCCTTGATCCAGCGAGCGATGGTGAAGTAGTAGCTCGATTTCTCTGATACGTCCATTTTGCATCATCCTTTTATATCAATATTTATTGCATTATGGGTTGTTATTACACGTTATGTCACAATACATATGCCTTTTCTCTCTTGTTTTATAAGGTTTACATGAAGAGGGAGAATGCCGGCATCTAGAATTCTGGACTAGAAAAGGAGCAAATATTAGAGACCTATTCTGCACAACTCCAAAAGACCTGAAACTTCACAGAGATCAGTTTTGGAATATATAAAAAATATTGGGCGAAGAAAGCACCAGAGGGGGGCGCACCAGTCAGCCATGAGGGTGGAGGGCACGCCCTACCCCCCTGGGCGCGCCCCTACCTCGTGGGCCCCCTGGCAGGCCTCCGACTCCCATCTTCCACTATATGGTCTCTTTTTCCTTGAAAAAATCAGAGAGAATCTTTTGGGATGAAGCGCCACCGTCTCGAGGTGGAACCTGGGCAGGACCAATCTAGGGCTTCGGCGGAGCTGTTCTACCGGGGAAACATTCCTCTGGGAGGGGGAAATCATCGCCATTGTCATCACCATAGATCCTCTCATCGAGAGGGGATCAATCTCCATCGAAATCTTCACCAGCACCATCTCCTCTCAAACCCTAGTTCATCTCTTGTATCCGATCTTTGTCTCAAAACCTCAGATTCATACCCGTGGGTTGCTAGTAGTGTTGATTACTCCTTGTAGTTGATGCTAGTTGGTTTATTCGGTGGAAGATCATATGTTCAGATCCTTAATGCTTATTAATACTCCTCTGATTATGAACATGAATATGCTTTGTGAGTAGTTACGTTTGTTCCTGAGGACATGTGAGAAGTCTTGTTATAAGTAATCATGTGAATTTGGTATTCGTTCGATATTTTGATGAGATGTATGTTGTCTCTCCTCTAGTGGTGTTGTGTGAACGTCAACTACATGACACTTCACCGTGATTTGGGACTAGGGGAAGGCATTGGGAAGTAATAAGTAGATGATGGTTTGCTAGAGTGACGGAAGCTTAAACCCTAGTTTATGCGTTGCTCCGTAAGGGGCTGATTTGGATCCATATGTTTCATGCTATGGTTAGGTTTACCTTAATTCTTCTTTCGTAGTTGAGGATGCTTGCGAGAGGGTTTAATCATGAGTGCGAGGCTTTTTCAAGGAAGGACAACACCCAAGCACCGGTCCACCCGCATATCAAATTATCAATGTAACGAACGTGAATCATATGAGCATGATGAAAAGTAGCTTGACAATACTTCCCATGTGTCCTCGGGAGCACTTTACTTTATATAAGAGTTCGTCCAGGTTTGTCCTTTGCTACAAAAAGGATTGGGCCACCTTGATGCACCCTGTTTACTTTTGTTACTTGTTACCCGTTACAAATTACCTTATCGTAAAACTATCTGTTACCCATAATTTTTGTGCGTGTAGAGAATACCTTACTGAAAACCGCTTGTCATTTCCTTCTGCTCCTCGTTGGGCTCGACACTCTTAGATATCAAAAGGACTATGATAGATCCCCTATACTTGTGGTTCATCAAGACTCTTTACTGGCGCCGTTGCCGGGGAGTGAAGCGCCTTTGGTAAGTGGAATTTGGTAAGGAAACATTTATATAGTGTGTTGAAATTTACTGTCACTTGTTACAATAGAAAATAATCCTTTGAGGGGCTTGTTCGGGGTATCTTCACCTCAACCAGAAGAGCAAAGAGTTACTACTCAACCTACTGAACCTGCTAAAATTGTTTACTTTGAAATTCCTTCAGGTATGATAGAGAAACTGCTAGCTAATCCCTATACAAGAGAAGGAACATTACATCCCAATATGCACCTAATCTATGTCGATGAAGTTTGTGGATTATTTAAGCTTGCAGGTATGCCCAGAATGTTGTCAATAAGAAGTTCTTCCCTTTATCTTTGTAGGGAAAGACATTGACATGGTATAGGCTATGTGATGATATTGGATCATGTATCTACAACCGATTGAAATTGGAATTTCGTCAGAAGTTTTATCCTATGCATCTAGTTCATCGTGGTCGGAATTATATATATAATTTTTGGCCTCGTGAAGGAGAAAGTATTTCTCAAGCTTGGGAAGGCTTAAGTCAATGGTGTATTCATGCCCCAATCATGAGCTCTCAAGAGAAATTATTATTCAAAATTTTTATGCTGGCTTTCTCATAATGATCGCTCCATGCTCGATACTTCTTGTACTGGTTCTTTTATGATGAAGACCATTGAATTCAAATGGGATTTATTGGAAAGAATTAAATGCAAATCTCAAGATTTGGAACTCAGCGAAGGTAAGGAGTCAGGTATAACCCTATGTTTGATTGTGTTAAATCTTTTATGGATATCGATGCTTTCCGTGATTTTAGCACTAAATATGGAATTGACTCTGAGATAGTAGCTTCTTTTTGTGAATCATTTTCTACTCATGTTGATCTCCCTAAGGAGAAGTGGTTTAAATATCATCCTCCCATTGAAGTTAAAGTAGTAGAACCTATTAAAGTTGAAGAAGAAACTATTGCTTGTAATGTTGATCCTATTGTTCCTACTGCTTGTATTGAGAAACCCCCTTTCCTTGTTAGAATAAAGGATCATGCTAAAAATTCAACTGTGGTTCGTAAGAGTTATACTAGAACACCTACACCCTGTGAACAAACTAAAGTTGAACCTAGTATTGCTATGGTTAAAGATCTCTCGGTCGATAATATTGATGGGCATGTTATTTATTTCTCTGATGAAGCTGCTAGAATTACAAAACCCAGTACTAAAGATAAACATAGACCTGTTGTTGGCATGCCTGTTGTTTCTGTTAAAATAGGAGATCATTGTTATCATGGCTTATGTGATATGGGTGCTAGTGTGAGTGCAATTCCTCATTCCTTACACAAAGAAATTATGCATCATATTGCACCTACTGAGTTAGAAGGTATTGGTGTTACTATTAAGCTTGCCAATAGAGATACCATTTCACCAGTTGGGATTGTTAGAGATGTTGAAGTCTTGTGTGGGAAATTAAAATACCCTAGTGATTTCTTGTTCTTGGTTCCCCACAAGATAGCTTTTGTCCCATTATGTCGGTGTAAAAAAAGAGGGGTACACTTTTTGTACCCCTATAACTGTGCACGGGCAGTCGGAGCCACGGACTCCACCGCGCTAAGCAAGGCAACGGAGGTAAGCCAAGGTAAGGCCGAAGCTTGAAAAGAGCAGAGCGACGCCAAGACCAAGACCACAAAGAGCAAAGGGGATGAAGCGGACTCCCTCGGCAAAATCCTTGCCGGGGGCGGTTTTAGCAAACCCGGCAAGGCCCTTGCCGTGGCAGCTCGCCTCACACCTATAATCACCCTTGAGTCCACTGCCCCCATGGGGCAAGGATTCGGGAGACATCCCCGTGGTGGCATGCAGATCTTTGTGAAGACATTCAAGATCAAATACACACTATAGAAGATGACGACCCCTGGCGGGATCCCAGCCAAGGAGGACCACAAGGCCCCCTGCAGGAGCCTTGCCGGGGATGATAGCAGGCGCCACGGCAAGACCCTTGCCGGGGCTACGGCGAGGCCCTTGCTAAAGACACCCGTAGGGCCACTCAGGGAGTCCTGGACTAGGGGGTGTCCGGATAGCCGAACTATCATCATTAGCCGGACTCCAAGACTATGAAGATACAAGATTGAAGACTTCGTCCCGTGTCCGGATGGGACTTTCCTTGGCGTGGAAGGCAAGCTTGGCAATACGGATATGTAGATCTCCTACCATTGTAACCGACTCTGTGTAACCCTAGCTCTCTCCGGTATCTATATAAACCGGATGGCTTTAGTCCGTCGGACGAAGAACAATCATACCATAGGCTAGCTTCAAGGGTTTAGCCTCCTTGATCTCGTGGTAGATCTACTCTTGTAATACCCACATCATCAATATCAATCAAGCAGGACGTAGGGTTTTACCTCCATCAAGAGGGCCCGAACCTAGGTAAAACATCGTGTCCCTTGTCTCCTGTTACCATCCGCCTAGACGCACAGTTCGGGACCCCCTACCTGAGATCCGCCGGTTTTGACAATGATAGCCACCATCAGGCCCACGCCAATTCCAACCTCCACCGCCGTTCGCATGCGGCCGCTGACCCAACCAGTTGGGCAAGCACCTGCATGGCGGCAAGCAGATCTTCGTGGAAGCCCACCGCTACACCACCTCAGCTACCTGCCTGCCTACATGGCACCACGGGCACCGCTGGATAGGGCGCGTGTCGATGCGAAAGGGATCAGCGACGGACAAGACTGGGCTCTACCCCATCCCCGATAAAGTAGGGACACCTAAGCATGACGCATTAAATGCGTTTTGTCATGTAATGCGAGGGATAAACTCGTATCACTGTCCCCTTTCCACCTCCTGTGTGCCACTGTGGCGACCCCTTTTCCCTATAAAAGGAGGCCTAGGGCGACCAGGAGGAGGATTCGGCTTTTTGGAGCTCCTCACGCCCCATTGCTAGCTCAGGAACACAGATAAACAAATCATCAAAGTAGGAGTAGGGTTTTACGCATCCTCGCGCCCCGAACCTGGATAAAGAACCCGTGTGCTACCTGTTTGATCCGCCCTTCTCACAACCACGCGCCTCGCAACCGCAGTAGGGATTCTCGTGATCCAATAGGTGTCGTCCTCGCACCGACATCTTTGGCGCGCCAGGTAGGGGGCGCAGTTGTGAGAATCGGCTCTAGCAGTTAGTTCGACGCTTCTTCATCGTCATGGCGCCCAAAAAGAAGATGACGGTGGTGGTTGGCCCGTCGGGAGCCGGACATTCCGTCCCGACGTGAGCGAGCAGCGGACCGGTCGTAGAAAGGACCCGGGGCGCCGTTCGCGAACACCAACACCATCCCAGCAGCCGAAGTTTGGGAGGCGGCGATGTTCATGCGCCTGGTAATGCGCAGCACACCGCCAAATCCAAAGACGGAGCCAGGCCCTCCGCGGGTGGCGCGGGACCTTCCAGGATCGCTGCCACCGCGCCCGAAGGCGACGCGAGGGCTTCCAAGACTCCCACGTTGACACCGACGGCGCGCTCCTCTCAAGCGGCACGCGATGAACGACATGATCACGCCGAGGACCCCGGACATCACCGCGGAAAGAACCCCAAGCGCCACTCCCGGGATTTACAAGACCTGCCCGCCCGCCGAGGCGCTGGTGAAGATGGCATGCGACAGCGGGGTCGTGATAGAACTCCTTCTGACATAGTCAGAAGTCGAAGAGCGTCGCGATCCATGCAGGTTTCGCTGCCACCAACACCAGTAGAAGCCCTGGCACGCGCGCAGTTGCTCCTCGATTTCCCTCCCATCACGGGGAAACTCCACAAATGGAGAGCCACTATCCGAAGTCTTGTTGCGATGGCTAACAAAGATGAACCGAGCCCGGTGGAGCCCCTGGGTCGACGCTCCGATGGAGTCCCACGCACCAGTGGGAGAAGAGCCGGTGGCGCCGCGACCACGGTGCACTCGCCTCCTCCTCGCCTGGTACCTCGGACGCCAGCCCGTCGCGATGTCACAGGCGACGAGATCTCCGTAGCATCGTCCGACCCGCGGGCCCACTGTGACCAGCGCCAAGTTACTCGGGAACAAGAACAACAAGACGCTCGAACCATTATCGAGCGCCGGCGCGGGGCGCGCCACCAATCAGACAGGCGAGCAGGGCCTGCTGTGAGCCACCCAGCACCAGGGAGCCCTGGAGGCCTACCTTACGAGGTAGGCTGTCCAGCTTTTACCCGTGAGCTACGAAAGTTCCAGTGGACCACACACCGCACCTTCAAACCTGACGTGGGCGAAAAGTATAGTGGAAAGACCCATCCGTCCGAGTTCCTCAGCGTCTACACCATCGTGATGCAAGCTGCCGGAGCCCGTGATGATAAGGTGCTTGCGAATTACTTTCCGTTGGCTCTTAAACCCAATGCCATGTCATGGTTGATGCACTTGCCGGTAGACTCTATTTCCTCCTGGTCGGATTTGTGCCATGAGTTCGTGGGCGCCTTTACTGGAGGCCACCAAGCCCATGGCCAGGCAAGCGACCTGCACGTCATTCCCCAGAAGGGAGGCGAGAGTCTGCGCAAGTATATTTAGAGGTTCAGCCAGGTACAGTACAATATCCCTGATGTTCACCCTGCCGCCATCATCAGCGCGTTCCACCAGAACGTGCGTAACCGCAAGATGCACGAAGAGCTGGCAATGAACAAGGTGAGGGATGTGGCAGAACTCTATGTTCTTGCTGACAAATGTTCCCGAGCCGAAGAGGGAAGGAAGTACCCCGGCGAAGATGCTGGCGTGGAAACCGACTCCTCAGATGAGGATACCGCCGCCCCAGCGAAGAAAGGCCGGCGCCGCAACAGGAAGCGCAAAGGAAAAGCTGTGCTTGCCGTCGAGGGATCCGAAGACGCCGGCTCCACCAAGAAAACCAAGGCAGATGACCCTGGCAAGGAGGTTGCCGGGTGTGTCGCATGCCATGCCTTGGCGGCTGCCGAGAAGCCGGGAAACTCCGACAAGCGATACTGCAAGATCCATCGCACCAAGGGCCATGCTCTCCAGGACTGCCGACAGGTTGAGCTCCTCGCTGAGAAGCAGAGGGCTGAGTATGAGAGGCGGGACAAGGAGAAGGGCCCAGATGGTGCTGAGGGGTCCGACAAGAAGCGTGACGGCCAGGCGGGCCGTCGCGGCAAGGATAAGCAACAGGAGAGGCCCGCCCGGGGCCGTGATAGAAAGCCAGAAGACGACGATCACGAAGAGGACGACGAATCCGGCGACCAAGAGTTTCAAAAAGCTATAGAGGCCATGTGCATCGACGGCGGCGCCTCGCTGCATACTTCTCACCGCCGGTTTAAACAGTGGGCGCGAGAGATTACAGCGGCAGAGCCGTCGTTTGATGCCCAAAGGCCGTTGAAGTGGTCCAGCACACCTATCATTTTCGACATTGAGGACCACCCTGATCGCACTACTGCGGTCGGGTGCTTGCCATTGTTGGTTTCACCAACAATACGTAACCTCAAGGTGACGAAGATGCTAGTCGATGGCGGGGCCGGTCTGAACTTGATCTCGCCTGCCGTGATCGAGAAACTGCAGATTCCTAATGGAGACCTTGAAGAGATGGGCACGTTTCAGGGGGTCAACCCGGGAAGAAGCCAACCCAAGGGAAAGGTCACGTTGCCCGTGACTTTTGGAAGCAACTTGAACTTCAGGACAGAGAGGATCGTGTTCGATGTTGCCAGGATCCCCTTGCCCTACAACGGGATCCTTGGCCGCCCAGTGCTGGCCAAGTACATGGCGGTGTCACACTACGCCTACAACACCCTGAAGATGCCTGGACCTATGACGATCATCACCATCCCCTCCGACAAGAAAGATGCGTTGGTTTGCGCTGACCAACTATACCAGCAAGCAGTTGCAGCAGCTGCCGCCGCTAGGGCACTTGCTCCTGTCGCCGGGACCCCGGGAGGGAAGAAGAAGAAGAAGACCGGTGAGACCTCGGACACCCACTCCGGCAAGCGCACCTCTTCAGAGTGTGGCGCTGCCGTCGAGGACGTGCCGGAGAACTCCACCAACGGGAACAAGAAACCCAGGGCCGTATCATCGGGAACCAAGAAGGTCTCTGTCAATGAGGACGACACGGGAGGAGCTTTTACCATAAGCTCCACCCTTGACGGCAAATAGGAAGACGCGCTCGTCACCGTCCTGCGGGCGAATGTCGATGTGTTTGGATGGCAAGCTTCCGACATCCCCGGTGTTCCCAGGGAGGTGATTGAGCACCACCTTGATGTCTGTCCTCATGCACGGCCCGTCAAGCAGAAGGTCAGAAAGCAAGCTTTGGAACGACAAGAGTTCATTACTGAAGAGATCCGGAAACTGGATGCAGCGGGTCTGGTAAGGGGAGTGCTCCATCTAACGTGGTTGGCCAATCCGGTCGTGGTGCGCAAGGCAAATGGGAAGTGGAGACTGTGTATTGATTACACAGATATCAATAAGGCTTGCCCTAAGGACCCCTTCCCGTTGCCGCGCATAGACCAGATTGTTGACTCCACGGCTGGGTGTGATCTGCTGTCATTCCTCGACGCCTACTCCGGCTACCACCAGATCTTCATGACAAGAGAAGACGAAGAGAAAACAGCATTCATCACCCCATGTGGTACGTATTGTTTCATGCGGATGCCTTTTGGGTTGAAGAGTGCTGGCTCGACGTTTGCGAGGGCGGTCCAGATTGGTTTTGAACCCCAGCTCCATAGAAATATGGAGGGTTATATGGATGACATAGTGGTCAAAACCAAGGACAGGGCAACCCTCATACCAGATTTGCAAGAAACATTTGCAAACCTGCGCAAGATCAATCTCAAGCTGAACCCTGAGAAATGCGTCTTTGGCGTCCCGTCCGGCAAGCTTCTCGGGTTCTTGGTGTCACAACATGGGATAGAGGCCAACCCGGACAAAATCAAAGCTATAGAGCAGATTGAAGCACCCAAGCGAATCAAGGATGTGCGTCGGCTTGCTGGTGCATCGCCGCCATGGGCAGGTTCATTTCCAAGTCTGCCGAGCGCGCCCTTCCCTTTTTCAAGATCCTGATGGAGTGGATGCCGGAAGCCAAAGCAGCATTACAAGGTTTGAAGAAGTACCTCTCCTCCGCGCCAATACTAGTCGTGCCTAGGCCACAGGAGTCGTTGCTGCTATACCTGGCAGCAACAGACCAGGTGGTCAGCGCCGCGCTGGTGGCATAGAGAGAGGTCAACGACGAGGATATGGCAGCGGCAGAGCCCAACACCACCAATGCAGAGACGACACAGCCAGTTGACGTGCCGCCGAAGAAGAAAATGGTGCAGCACCGGGTCTACTTTGTTAATTCCCTCCTGCAGGGGGATAGATCGATGTACTTCGGCATGCAGAAATTGCTCTTCGGCCTTCTTATGGCCTCGCGGAAGCTGCGCCACTACTTCCAGGCACACGAAATCACTGTCGTCACTCGCTTCCCTCTACAGCGGATATTGCACAATCCAGATGCGACGGGAAGGATTGTGGAATGGGCACTGGAGCTGTCCAGCTTTGGCCTCAAGTTTGAAAGTACCTCGACAATTCAAAGTCGAGTCCTAGCGGAGTTCATTGCAGAATGGACCACAACGCCTGACGATGAAGCTCAAGAGACTGCTCTCCCCGGCAAGGAACCAAGTTGTGATTGGATCATGTACTTTGATGGAGCTTTCTCCTTACAAGGCGCCGGGGCTGGCGTACTGCTTGTCGCGCCCACTGGAGAGCACCTCAAGTACGTGATCCAAATGCACTTCCCCAGGGAGGTGTCAACCAACAATACGGCAGAGTATGAAGGGCTGTTTACTGGTGTTAGAATCGCGGCGGACCTCGGAATCAAGAAACTCATCGTCAGGGGGGACTCGCAGCTCGTCGTCAAGCAAGTCAACAAGGATTACCAGAGCCCATTGATGAAGGCCTACGTCGATGAAGTGAGAAAGCTGGAAGAGCGTTACGACGGTATACAGGCTGAACACGTTCCCCGAGCGGAGAACGATATCGCCGATTACCTGTCCAAACGCGCTGCCCTCAAGCTACCTATGGAACCAGGTACCTTTGTGCTTCAGCTAACTCAGCCATCCGTTGATCCATCAAGAGAGCAGAATAAGAGGAGGAAATCAGGGCCCGGCAAGCACTTCCCTGCCAAGCTCCCCGGAGTAGCCGACAAGGATGTCACCGAGGATACTGAGCCTGCCATGGGACGTCTGGCTCCGGCGGAGCGTCAAGCTCTCGCCGTCGAGACAGCCGCTCCTATAGTGGAGGAAATGCCTCTAGCCCTCGCCGTCGAGCCCCAGGCTCCAGCATGGGCACAACATACCGTCCGATTCCTCCAACCAGGGGAACTTCCTGAGGAGCAGGAAGAAGCGGAGAAAGTAGCTCGTCGCTCTACCATGTACCAGTTCGTCGATGACGTCCTGTACAGAAAGAGGCCGAATGGTGTGAAATTGAAGTGTATCCCTCGAGAGGAAGGACTGGAGCTGTTGGTGGAGATACATGGAGGTATCTGGGGATCCCACATTGGGTCAAGGGCCCTTGCCGGCAAGGCATTCTGGCAAGGCTTCTTCTGGCCCACCACCCTCCATGATGCAACCACACTAGTCACCAGGTGTGAAGCGTGTCAGTTCCATTCAAAGAACCTCCATCAGCCAGCCCAAGCCCTTCAAACCATTCCTCTCTCCTGGCCCTTCTCGGTCTGGGGGCTCGACATACTGGGCCCTTTCCCCCGCGCTGTCGGGGGCTTTGAGTACTTGTACGTTGCAATCGAAAAGTTCATAAAGTGGCCAGAGGTGGAGGCAGTAACGAAGGTCACAGCCCAGTCAGCCGTCAAGTTCTTCAAGGGACTGGTGTGCCGTTTTGGCGTACCTAACAGGGTTATCACCGACAACGGCACCCAGTTCACAAGCCGCACCTTCATGCAATATACCCAAGACCTCGGCAGCAGAGTCTGTTTTGCTTCCGTTTCTCATCCGCGAAGCAATGGTCAAGCTGAGAGGGCAAATGCTGAAGTACTATGAGGCTTGAGGACCAAGACCTTTGACAGGCTGCATAAGAGTGGAAGGCACTGGATTGATGAGTTGCCGACGGTTCTTTGGTCGATCAGGACGATGCCAAATCGAGCCACCGGCCAGACACATTTTGCCCTGGTATACGGGGCGGAAGCAGTTCTCCCCACTGAACTCATATACGGGTCACCTCAAGTGCTCTCTTATGATGAGATTGAGCAGGAGCAACTGCGGCAAGATGATGCGGTGCTCCTTGAGGAAGATCGTCTTCAGGCGGCTGTAAGAGCAGCATGCTACCAGCAAGCCTTGCGCCGCTACCATAGCCGCAAGGTTCATGCCCGGAGCCTTGAGGAAGGCGACCTTGTCCTTCGGCGCGTTTAATCGGCCAAGAATTCCAACAAGTTGATGCCAAAGTGGGAAGGCCCTTATCGGGTAATACGAGTCACCAGGCCCGGTGCAGTCCGCCTGGAGACCGAAGATGCTATTCCGGTGAGTAACTCCTGGAACGTTGAGCGTCTTCACAAGTTTTACCCGTGAGGCACGGCTTGCTGGGCCCCACGGCAAGCCACCTTTTGTACAAGCATTGCCGATGATGCATGTAACCCTTTGTAAAAAGCCAGGCGCAGACCCTGAGCATAAATAAATGAAGCGCTGGCGCCCTAAGTTATAGCATGCATGCTAGGTCAAGTCTCGTCCTTGGTTAGGGCTGATAGTGCTTAGCGGCGACTAACCCCTAGCTTAGAGGTCGAGTGTGCGTCTCTTTGCCGATCTTTTGTCTTCTTTGGTTCGCAGGACTCACAGATATCCTTGCCGGATCACTTGGGGATGAGAAAGAAAAGAGGAACAGACTGGCATCTAAACCCCGGGAATTCAGTATTGCCGGGGGCTGCGAGTACAAAGATTTGCCCACGGCAAACCAGAGTTCCCGGGGGCTACACCTTCAGATAAGTTCTTCATCCCTTATCATGCATTCCCCTATGAACTGAGGGATGTGAAACCTCATTTTTTTCCCAAAGCTACCGTGCTCCCCTAAAAACTCTAGGCCCTAGGGCTCGTTCCTGGGGCCAGGTTTGGTCGTAGTCACGGCAGCAAAAGAACGAAATGAGGAGCCTGAACCCACCTCATCCCTGCCTCCGCCGAAAGCTTGAGAAAGGTCGAGCGAAGTGGGAAGACGGCAGGGCCTGTTGTCGGGCAAGGAAATGTTTATCTTAAGGATATCAAGGATTTATTCCTCATCGTGGGTTCCACTCGCAAACAAATGACCCGACAAGCATCCCCTTTTCATTCAAAACATTCCACTCAGGTATGGCCCATAGGGAATGAAAAACATGAATGGTGGGATTACAAGTTTTAAATTCAGCTAGAGCCTAAAGGCTTACAAACTAAAAAGAGATAAGGTGCCCGTAATCCCTTTCTTGTCCCTCTCCTCAGGAGGCAGGTGAAAGAGGCAAAAAGGGCAAAAGGGAGCGCCTAGGCGAGCTACGGGTGGCAGGAGGCACCAAGAGAACATCTCGGTGACCGTCCGAAGGCTGGATGGTGATGGCACGCCGGAAGCAGAGCTCGAAGACGAGGCGGCAGGACGTCAGCATGCGTAGAAGGCGTCGGTGCCCGTGTACTCCGATTTGAAGGCCTTGCCGCCCGCCCTCTTCCTCTTCCGTAGCCTCCCAACGCCAGCCGCCCATGGAGACGACCCCGAGAAGTTCAGGAAGCCGACGACACGGATGATGGGATCGCCGGTGCCGCACGGAGCGACGCCCGACACCTAGTCGAACCCGTCATCCTGCCGCCCGCTACCCTCGTCGTCGCTGCCGCTGTCCTCCTCATCACTCCCGCCCGAGGAGGAGTCTTCGCTATCAGAAGAGCTCTCCACGCAGCACCTTGCCCGAGTCCCGAAGCACCCAAAGACCTTAACGGAGAGGAGGCCGCCCTCCATCAACTTGAAATGGAGGGTAAGCCCCGCTGTCAAGAGGTGGATATGAGCAAACGTCTTCCACCCTCGGCCAAGATACATCACGTGAGGGGCTGGGAAGTCGATGCGAGCTCGCATACCGCTGATCCAACAGCCCCTCATGTGCAACTGCAAGGACTCTGGCGGATCCAGCTCCATCTCGCTCGCGAATGGAGTCGGGAGACGAAGACAACAGCGAGGCGACCGACGCAGCCTGACGAAGAACTCGCAAGGGTCATCTCCAACATGGCCCTCCATGGGGGGAGGAACTACTGGTGGAGGTGGTACCGGCGCTCCGCCCCGTTCTCCTCTTCCCTGAGCGCCTCGACCTCGCCCGCGGCCTCGCCCCCTCCCCCTTCCCCTCGCGGCTGGCTCTGCCACCGCAGGTAAAGGGGAAGGGAGGGCGCGTTGTCGAGCAGCGACCCTCGCCACCGCCGTTGAAGAGCCAGGATCCCCTCTCTCCATTGCGGATGGGGGGAGCAGAAAAGCAGAAGCTGGAGAAAAAAGAAGACGGAAGAGTGCGGGACTCCATTTCCTTCCCCCCGGCTCTTTATAAAGAGCCAGGATGGGGGCTCAGCCACCCCACTCAGCCAATCAAGACACGGAAGGCACAGGGAACTGGGACCAACTCGCTGCCCCAGCCCACGACGGCCCGGTTCCCCGCCTCCACCATTCACCACCCTGAGCGTGTGAGAACCACGTGGCAGGCATGCAGGACCGAGGCGACGGGTGAGGTGACATCTCCCCACCCCGTGATCGTGGGGGGTGGGCGCCTTGAAGACCATGCCCCGGCCCCGTTCAGTAAATGGGCCGAGCCTCCACGCCTCCCTCCATTTATGGGAAAGGTGCGAACCGCCCCCTTTTACTGCGACATGATGCATGCGCACAGAGCTCAGCCCCACGCATGCTGCCCACGTCACACAAGCCTCCCCACGCCAAGACACGCGCGGGAGGCATGGGAAGTGCGGTGCGCGAAGGAACCGCGGTGAAAACTACCCCGCTTGCCCATGCACCATTTTTGGGCCTAGCCCAACGACGCGATTACGCTCACGTGTGGACCAGGCCTGGGGGCTCCTGTCGGTGTACAAAAAGAGGGGTACACTTTTTGTACCCCTATAACTATGCACGGGCAGTCCGAGCCACGGACGCCACCGCGCCAAGCAAGGCAAGGGAGGTAAGCCAAGGTAAGGCCGAAGCTCGAAAAGAGCGGAACGACGCCAAGACCAAGACCACAAAGAGCAAAGGGGACGAAGCAGACTCCCCCGGCAAGATCCTTGCGGGGGGGGGGTGGTTTTAGCAAACCCGGCAAGGCTCTTGCTGTGGCAGCTCGCCCCACACCTACGGAGCGAATCACCCTTGAGTCCACTGCCCCCATGGGGCAAGGATTCGGGAGACATCCCCGTGGTGGCATGCAGATCTTTGTGAAGACATTCAAGATCAAATACACACTATAGAAGATGACGACCCCTGGCGGGATCCCAAACAAGGAGGACCACAAAGCCCCCGGTAGGAGCCTTGTCGGGCATGATAGCAGGCGCCACGGTAAGACCCTTGCCGGGGCCGCGGCAAAACCCTTGCCGGGGCTACGGCGAGGCCATTGCTAAAGACACCCGTAGGGCCACCATCAGGCCCACGCCAATTCCAACCTCCACCGCCGTTTGCATGCGACCGCTTACCCAACTAGTTGGGCAAGCACCTGTGTGGCGGCAAGCAGATCTTCGTGGAAGCCCACCGCTGCGCCACCTCAGCTACCTGCCTGCCTACATGGCACCACGGGCACCGCTGGCCAGGGCGCGTGTCGATGCAAAAGGGATCGGCAACAGACAAGACTGGGCTCTCCCCCGTCCCCGATAAAGTAGGGACACCTAAGCACGATGCATTAAATGCGCTTTGTCATGTAATGCGAGGGATAAACTCATATCACTGTGCCCTTTCCACCTCCTGTGTGCCACTGTGGCGATCCCTTTTCCCTATAAAAGGAGGCCCAGGGCGACCAGGAGGGGGATTCAGCTTTTTGGAGCTCCTCACGCCCCATTGCTAGCTCAGGAACACAGATAAACAAATCATCAAAGCAGGAGTAGGGTTTTATGCATCCTCGCAGCCCGAACCTGGATAAAGAACCCGTGTGCTACCTGTTTGATCCGCCCTTCTCACAGCCCCGCGCCTCGCAACCGCAGTAGGGATTCTCGTGATCCCATAGGTGTCGTCCTTGCACCGATACATTATATTTGGTAGACCCTTCTGGAATACTGTTAATGCTAAGATAGATTGCGGAAAGGATATTGTTACTGTTGGTTTAGGGGATATGTCTCATGGCTTTAATTTTTCCAAATTTTGTATACAACCCCATGACAAAGAATTGCCTAGTAAGGATGAAATTATTGGTCTTGCTTCTATTGTTGTGCCTCCTAATGATCCTGTAGAACAATATTTGCTATACCATGAAAATGATATGTTTATGAATGAAATAAGGGAAATAGATGAAGTATTCTTTAAGCAAGGACCTATTTTGAAACACAACTTGCCTGTTGAAATCCTTGGGGATCCTCCTCCACCTAAGGGTGACCCTGTGTTTGAGCTTAAACAATTGCCTAATACTCTTAAATATGCTTATCTCGATGAAAAGAAGATATATCCTATTATTATAAGTGCTAACCTTTCAGAGCATGAAGAAGAGAAATTATTGAAAACTCTGAAGAAGCACCGTGCCGCTATTGGATATACTCTTGATGATCTTAAGGTCATCAGTCCCACTTTATGCCAACACAGAATAAAATTGGAGAAAGATGTTAAACCTGTTGTTGATCATCAATGACAGTTGAATCCTAAGATGAAAGAAGTGGTAAGAAATGAAATATTAAAGCTTCTGGAGGTAGGTATAATTTATCCTATTGCTGATAGTCAGTGGGTAAGCTCCGTCCATTGTGTCCCTAAGACGGGAAGTATTACTGTTGTTCCTAATGATAAGAATGAATTTATCCCACAAAGAATTGTTACAGGTTATAGAATGGTAATTGATTTCCGCAAATTAAATAAAGCTACTAGAAAGGATCATTACCCTCTACCTTTTATTGACCAAATGCTAGAAAGACTATCCAAACATACACATTTTTGCTTTCTAGATGGTTATTCCGGTTTCTCACAAATACCTGTGTCAAAAGTGGATCAGGAAAAGACCACTTTTACTTGTCCGTTTGGTACTTTTGCTTATAGATGTATGCCTTTTGGTTTATGCAATGCACCTGCTACCTTTCAAAGATTTATGACTGCTATATTCTCTGACTTTTGTGAAAAGATTTTTGAGGTTTTCATGGATGATTTCTCTGTTTACAGAACTTCTTTTATTGATTGCTTAATAAACCTTGATCGAGTTTTGCAGAGATGTGAAGAAACTAATCTTGTCTTGAATTGGGAGAAGTGTCACTTTATGGTTAATGAAGGTACTGTCCTGGGGCATAAAATTTCTGAAAGAGGTATTGAAGTTGATAAAGCTAAAGTAGATGCTATTGAAAAGATGTCGTGCCCTAAAGATATCAAAGGTATAAGAAGTTTGATTGGTCATGCTGGTTTCTATAGGAGGTTTATTAAAGACTTCTCTAAAATTTCTAGGCCTCTCACTAATTGCTTGCAAAAAGATGTTCCTTTCGTTTTTGATGATGATTGTGTAGAATCATTTGAAATACTTAATAAAGCCTTGATTTCTGCACCTATTATTCAGCCACCTGATTGGAATTTACCCTTTTAAATTATGTGTGATGCTAGCGATTATGATGTTGGTGTTGTTATAGGACAACGAGTTTATAAGAAATTAAATGTTATCCAATATGGTAGTAAAACTCTAGACATTGCCCCAAAGAAATTATGCTACTACTGAATAAGAATTTTTAGCAGTTGTATTTGCTTGAGATAAGTTCAGACCTTATATTGCTGATTCCAAAGTAACTGTTCACACTGATCATGCTACTATTAAATATCTTATGGAAAAGAAAAATGCTAAACCTAGACTTATTAGATGGGTTCTCTTGCTGCAAGAATTTGATTTGCATATTATTGATAGAAAGGGAGCTGAGAACCCCGTTGCAGACAACTTGTCTAGGTTAGACATTCCTAACAAACAATTAGCTGTCATAAATGCTTCTCGAACTACTCCATGGTATGTTGATTACACTAATTACATTGTTCCTAAATTTATACCACCTAGTTTCACATACCAACAAATGAAAATGTTTTTCTATGATTACTTTTGGGATGATCCACACATTTATAAAGAAGGAGTAGATGGTGTTATTAGACTTTGTGTACCTGAGCATGAACAGGAATAGATCCTATGCAAGTGTCACTCCGAGGCTTACGGAGGACACCACGATGGAGATAGAACTGCACATAAGGTATTGCAATCCAGTTTTTATTAACCTACTCTTTTCAAAGATGTTCGTAAGTTTGTCTTGTCCTATGATGAATGCGAAAGAATTAGTAATATTAGTAGACGTCAGGAAATGCCTATGAACTATTAACTTGTTATTGAACCATTTGTTGTTTGGGGCTTTGATTATATGGGACCTTTTCCTTCCTCTAATGGGTATACACATATTTTAGTTGTTGTTGATTATGTTACTAAGTGGATAGAAGCTATTCCAACTAGAAGTGTTGATCATAACACTTCTATTAAGATGCTTAAATAAGTTATTTTTCCGAGGTTTGGAGTCCCTAGATATTTAATGACTGATGGTAGTTCACATTTTATTCATGGTGTTTTTCGTAAAATGCTTGCTAAGTATGATGTTAATCATAGAATTGCATCTCCATATCATCCTTAGTCTAGTGGTCAAGTAGAATTGAGTAATAGAGAGATTAAATTGACTTTGCAAAAGACTGTTAATAGATCTAGAAAGAATTGGTCCAAGAAACTTGAAGATGCATTATGGGCTTATAGAACTGCTTATAAAAATCCTATGGGTATGTCTCCGTATAAAATGGTTTATGGAAATGCATGTCACTTACCTCGCGACCTAGAACATAAGGCATATTGGGCTATTAAAGAGCTCAATTATGATTTCAAACTTGCCGGTGAGAAGAGATTATTTGACATTAGCTCGCTTGATGAATGGAGAACCCAAGCCTATGAGAATACCAAGTTGTTTAAAGAAAAGGTTAAACAGTGGCATGACAAAAGGATACAAAAGCGTGAGTTTAATGTAGGCGATCATGTTTTGCTATACAACTCTCGTTTAAGATTTTTTGCAGGAAAACTTCTCTCTAAATGGGAAGGTCCTTACATTATTGAGGAGGTCTACCGTTCTGGTGCCATCAAAATCAATAACGTCGAAGGAACAAATCCGAAGGTGGTAAACAGTCAAAGAATCAAACATTATATCTCAAGTAATCCCATAAATGTTGAAACCAATATAATTGACACCGTAACACCGAAGGAGTATATAAGGGACACTTTCCAGAATGTTTCAGACTCCGAAAAGGAATAGGTATGAGGTACGATAAGTAAACCGACTCCAAAACTGTTCTAATAGCAATTTTTCTCCGTTTTGGAATATTTAAAAAAATGGCAAATTAAATGTATTCCTCGTGGAATATATAAAATTATTCCTCATACCTATTCCTCATGTAATATATAAAAAATATTGGGCAAAGAAAGCACCAGAGGGGGCCACCAGTCAGTCACGTGGGTGGAGGGTGCGCCCCCTACCTCGTGGCCCCCCTGGCAGGCCTCCGACTCCCATCTTCTTCTATATGGTGTCTTTTGCCCTGAAAAAAATAAGAAAGAAGTTTTTGGGACGAAGCACCGCCGTCTCGAGGCGGAACCTGGGCAGGACCAATCTAGGGCTCCGGTGGAGCTGTTCTACCGGGGAAACATCCCTCCGGGAGGGGGAAGTCATTGCCATCGTCATCACCATCGATCCTCTCATCGAGAGGGTGTCAATCTCCATCAACATCTTCACCAGCACCATCTCCTCTCAAACCCTAGTTCATCTCTTGTATCCGATCTTTGTCCCGAAACCTCTGATTGGTACCTGTGGGTTGATAGTAGTGTTGATTACTCCTTGTAGTTGATGCTAGTTGGTTTATTCGGTGGAAGTTCATATGTTCATATCCTTAATACTTATTAATACTCCTCTGATTATGAACATGAATATGCTTTGTGAGTAGTTACATTTGTTCCTGAGGACATGGGAGAAGTCTTGTTATAAGTAATCATGTGAATTTGGTATTTGTTCGATATTTTGATGAGATGTATGTTGTCTCTCCTCTAGTGGTGTTATGTCAACATCGACTACATGACACTTCATCATGATTTGGGCCTAGAGGAAGGCATTGGGAAGTAATAAGTAGATGATGGGTTGCTAGAGTGACAGAAGCTTAAACCCTAGTTTACGCGTTGCTTCGTAAGGGGCTGATTTGGATCCATATGTTTCATGCTATGGTTAGGTTTACGTTAATTCTTCTTTTGTAGTTGTGGATGCTTGCGAGAGGGGTTAATCATAAGTGGGAGGCTTGTCCAAGGAAGGACATCACCCAAGCACAGGTCCACCGACATATCAAATTATCAAAGTAACGAACGTGAATCATATGAGCATGATGAAAACTAGCTTGACAATAATTCCCATGTGTCCTCGGGAGCACTTTGATTTATATGAGAGTTCATCCAGGATTGTCCTTTGCTACAAAAAGGATTGGGCCACCTTGTTGCACCTTGTTTACTTATGTTACTTGTTACCCGTTATGAATTACCTTATCATAAAACTATCTGTTACCGATAATTTCAGTGCTTGTAGAGAATACCTTACTGAAAACCGCTTGTCATTTCCTTCTGCTCCTCATTGGGTTCAGGACTCTTACTTATCGAAAGGACTACGATAGACCCCCTATACTTGTGGGTCATCATTCTCTGGCAGGAAGAGGTGTGGTGGTGGTGGTGGAGAAATATCAGCAGAGCTTCACTAAGCAATCCAAGAGAGAGGAACTACAAGGGAGAGGAAGGGCAGTGTCGTGGCATGAATGGGTGCGGATGCCCTCCTCTCTAACTCTATATATATAGGGGGTAGGGGGAAGAGGGGACGCCCTAGGCGCTGCCCATCTAGGGTCGGTGGCCTCCCCTAAGGAGGCGCCCCTAGGTGCCTTGCCTCCCAAGTCAAGGGGGCGGGTGCCTAGGGGGCGCCCCTTTCCCTTGTGGCCGAGTGGGCTGAGATGAGGGGGGGTGCCCAGCCCCTTGTGGGCTTCTGTGCCCCTTCCCTTGGCCCATGAGGCCCCCAACACTTGCCGGGGCCCCAGAAACCCTTTGTAGTCCTCTGACGATAACGCGGTACCTCCCGGAACACTTCCAAAAATACGAATCCCTCCATCCTATATATTAATCTTCACCTCTAAGCCATTCCGAAGTTCCTCTTCATATCATGGATCTCATCCGGGACTTCAAACAACCTTCGGTCACTAACAGAATAACTCAACTATACTTAGATCGTCACCAAACGTTAAGTGTGTAGACCCTACGGGTTCGAGAACTATGCAGACATGACCGAGACACCTCTATGGTCAATAACCAATAGTGGGACCTGGATATCCATATTGGTTCTACATATTCTACAAAGATCTTTATCGGTTGCACCTTGATGCCAAGGATGTAGCTAATCCCGTGTGCAGTTCCCTTTATCCATCGGTATGTTACTTGCCCGAGATTTGATCGTCGGTATCTCCATACCTAGTTCAATCTTGTTACCGACAAGTCTCTTTACTCATTTCGTAATACAAGCTCCCGTGGCTAACTCCGTAGTCACATTGCTTGCAAGCTCATTGTGATGTTGTATTAACGAGTGGGTCCCGATACCTCTCCGTCATATGGAGTGACAAATCCCAGTCTTGATCCATGCCAACTCAACAGACACCCTTAGAGATACCTGTAGTGCATCTTTATTGTTACCTAGTTGCATTGTGATGTTTGATACACACAAGGTACTCCTCCTGTGTCAGTGAGTTGCATGATCTCATGGTCATAGGAACAAATACTTGACATGTAGAAAACAATAACAATAAACTTGATACGATCATATGCTACATTTATAGTTTGGGTCTTGTCCATCACATCATTCTCCTAATGATGTGATCCCATTATCAAGTGACAACTCATGTCTATGACTAGGAAACCATAGCCATCTTTGATCAACAAGCTAGTACGAGAGTGGCTCACTACGGACATGTTGTTGTATATGTATCCACACATGTATTTGAGTTTCCAGTCATACAATTATAGCATGGATAATAAACGATTATCATGAACAAGGAATATAATAATAACCACTTTATTATTGCCTCTAGGGCATATTTCCAACAATCGGAACATAGGATTGGAACCGATTGAAATTGAAATTTTGTCAAAAGTTTTATCCTATTCATATGGTTCATCGTGATCGGAATTATATATATAATTTTGGGCCTCGTGAAGGAGAAAGCATCTATCAAGCTTGGGGGATGATTAAGTATATGATGTACACATGCCCCAATCATGAGCTCTCAAGAGAAATTATCTTACAAAAAATTTATGCTCGGCTTTCTCATAATGATCAAACCATTCTTGATTCTTCTTCAACTGCTTCCTTTATGAAGAGAACTATTGAATTCAAATAAGATCTTCTGGAAAATATTAAACGCAACTCTGAAGATTGGGAACTCGACAAAGGTAATGAGTCAGGCATAACAATTAAGTTTGATTGTGTTAAATCCTTTATGGATACCGATGCTTTTCAAAAGTTTAGCATTAAATATGGACTTGACTCTGAGATAGTAGCCTCTTTTTGTGAATCATTTTCTACTCATGTTGATCTCCCTAAGGAGAAGTGGTTTAAATATCACCCCCTGTGAAAGAAAAGATTGAGGAGCCTGTTATAGTTAAAGGAAACCATCATTTACAATGTTGATCAAGTTGTGCCTACTGCTTGTATTGAAAAAACACCTTTCCCTGTTCGGATAAAGGAACATGATAAGGTTTCAATCATGGTTAACAAAAGTAATATTAGAGCACCTCGACCCTCTAAACAAATTGAAGTTGAACCTAATGTTGCTATGCTTAAAGATCTCTTGGTTGACAATATAGATGGGCATGTTATTTACTTCTGTGATAAATGTCGTGGTTCTAAGGCTGGCAGTAGAAAGGGGGGTAGGTATGGAGAGGCAAGATCTCAGCTATGGTGAAGATGTACACACGGGTTTTACGAGTTCAGGCCCTTCTCGGAGGAAGTAATAGCCCTACGTCTTGGTGGTCGATTGGATAATATGTGTGATGTTACAGGGGTGCGAACCCTTCTCCCATAGGAGGGGGTGGCTTATATAGAGTTCGCCAGGACCCTTTCCGTGCTCCATTACAAGGGACTTAATGTACATAAAGTGGTGGTGTTACTGGTAACGCCAGCCTTAAGTGCTGTTAATGAACTTAAAGACTACGGAGTGAATGCCTGCTCGTTGTAATGCTAAGTGACTCCTAATCTTTGGAAGGTCGAGTGATTCTCTGGATGGTCGAGTGATAGTAGGTAAGAAGATTCCCGAGTGACATGATGTCGAGTGGATTGCACTCGACATCTTCGACTGGGGGTCTCATGCTGCCTCTTGAACTTCTTGTCTTCTTGGGTAGTGACCTTGGGTAGGACGTATAGGTCAGGCCTATGACCCTACCCCAGGTCTGTATCCTCATTAGTAGCCCCCGAATATATTAAGGTCCGAGTGGAAAGTAGGTTGGAGTTGAACTTGTTTTGAGTCTTGCGCCTTCACGAGCGTTTTCTGCAAGAAGGAAAACTCGCATTGGTGCTTCAGCGTCGATTCAGTCGCCTTGATCCATTCAGGGAGTCGTCCACTGAACTTGTGGCATCGTTTGCCGAGTGTTGTATTAGAGTGCAGGATCTTGGGCGTGATTGGCTGCTGCATATCCCGAATTTCGCGGGATACAAAATTTCAGGGAAGCGCGCGGGACGGGAAGTGCCGAAGCGGGTGGAGCGGATAAACAGTGATGCCTCGATTTCCGTGCCACCTTTTTCGCCACGTACGCTGCACGCGACTGTTGTGGGATTTGACAGGATTGCCTGGTCCCACGCGTCAGTCACTCGGAAGCGACCCTTTATAAGGTGACGGGGCCGAGGCGTCTGCCATGTGCACGCCCTTTCCTCCTTCTTCTTCCTCCACTTCTCTGCCGCGCCCAGCTCTTCTGTACCGATGTCGCTGCTCTGCCGCCATGGTGAAGGACAAGACGGCAGCGCTAGAACGCGCAAATAAGGTGAAGGGGGTGGCAAAGGGCGAAAAGCAGCACCGCGGGTTGTCATCGCGCACGGGGCTGCCGTCGGGCTAAATCCAGGGCGATTGGATCCGGTCTTCGATTCGGTAGGAGGATCTGGATGAGCTGGCGGAGTCCGGGCTAATCACCAAGGGAGCAGCAAGGTTGCCAGAGGGGGAGATGAATCCTTAGCCTCGACCGGGTGAGTGCGTACTACTCGCCACCCACGTCGATCGGGGTTTTTTGCTTCCTCCACATCCTTTCCTCCGGGGGTTCTTGAACTTTTTCGGCGCCCAACTTCACCATTATTCTCCTAACACCATCATGTATCTGGCCGCTTTTGTGTCGATGTGTGAAAATTTCTTGGGGTGTCAACCGCACTGGGGTCTTTTCAAACATATCTTCACCATCCGATCCCAGTCGGTCAAAAAATTAAAGTCGAGTGACTCAAAGACCAATGTCATCCAGATGTGTGGGGGTCTAGGTATCCAGAAAAGGCATATGATCTCCTTCCCTGCTATGACTCTCCCTAAATCAGTTAGAGGCTGGCAGTCGACCTAGTTCTACTGCCAGGACGAGGCAGCTCCAGGTCAGTCCTTCTCCACTCAAAGTGACCGCTGCTGAGAACATGGAGAAGAAGGTGCTGGTAGAGAAAGTGGTTCAGCTTATCAATGAGGGTGTTACCAGCCTGGACCTACTCGAAGTGTTCCTCAGTCGATGCATCCAGCCTCTCCAAGCCCGTGATCATCCTATGTGGCTGTATTCTGGACCTGAAGACACCGCTCGGGTCCATCCAGAGGAAGTGTCGTCTAAGACCGTAGCCATGTGGTTGAGGAGTATCACAGGCAATTAGGACAATCCCAGAGGATCCAGGCGAGTTATCCCTTTCAGAGACGACAATCCACTGACAAGGTATGCCCTTTTGTTCTGACTTCTTGGTTCTGACTGTTCCGACTGCATTTGACGTTGACTGATTTTTGCTTGACTTTTCATCTTGTAGGTCTTCACCGAGATGTATGCTATGCCCAATGGTGAACAAGCTCTGGAGCAGGGCCAGGAGGAAGAGGCCAGCGCAGACGAGAGCGGCGACTGGGAGTCTTCGGATGGCGTGGAGGAGGAGGAGAGCGAGGAGTCGGACGACGAGGAAGAGGTCGACTCGCCGCCGAGTTCCGAGCGCCGATCCAAGCAGCAACACGACCCGGCGGGCGGGCGCGGGAAGAATGTGGCTCCGAGTACTCATGCTCAGAAGCGCACTCGGACGTCGACTCCGGAACCGACAGAGAAGACCACCAAGCAGCCCAAGGTTGCCCCTCCCAAGACTCGGAAGACTTTGCCGCGGATCAAGATGGACGTACCAGTGGCTTCGGGGTGAGTAACACACTTGTGCTTATACAGACCGATTGAAATTTCTGTTCTGACCGATCGGATTATGCATCTTTCCAGACCCACCTCTGCTGCTACTGACATGGATGTCGATAAGGCACCAGGAGACGAGGAGGCCACCTCCCGAGCTGGTAAGTTCATTCGACCAAGTTTCATTTAGTCGAGTGGGTAGTCAATCGGCTGAATATTTGATACTCCTCTCTTTCTGTAGCTCCGCAAGAGATCGTTGTGCTTCCTGATGACGAGGAAGAAGAAGCGCCTCTACAGGAGAGGAGGAAGAAGAGTGGAGGCTCAAGCAGGAGGGGGCTTGAAATCCAAGTCCCTCAGTCGACGCCGGTGCTTGAGGCGGTGGTAGAACGTTCCGAAGGGCCGGTTCGGACCAACGTCACATTCGCCAACCCGCTGACGACTGATCGTCCGTTGGGATCGACTGCACAGACTCCTGCCGCTCCAATGCAACTCCACTCGCATCTGGTAACTGCTTCGACCACCTTGGAGCCATCACTCTTTGCCACGTATCAAACTCCATACGACTCGCCGGGCACCGCTAGGGTAGCTCTTCGTCAGGTGAACCTTGTCATGGAGCAGGTGAAGGTGATGCATGAAGCTAGCCAGGTAGCTTACAACACCAGCACTGCCCTTCAAACCAATGTTCAGGTCAGCAAAACTCCGACTGAACTTTTGAGTGTTGCTTTATATCTGATCACCCACTGGGGTGTTCCTTTGTTTAGAATTTAGGAAATCTTCAACTCCGCTCGCCTCGAGATCAGTCCCAGTAAACTGTTCGAATCAATGGGGGCACGTCGAGTGCACCCACTGGGTGTAGTCCCCGAGACCACGGTCGACTGCTGGCAGTCGACTGAAGTCTAATGATGTATCCTCTTGTTCTTCTTTTTTTTGAACTCACGCTGGGCAGGCCCTGCTGAGTATTGATCTGATCCAGTGGGGGCACGCTAAGTGCACCCACTGGGTGTAGTCCCCGAGACTAATGTTGAATATTTGATTCGGCAGTAGTCTTAGAGTAATTTTTCTCAGTCACTGTCTCTTATTTCTGTCGACTGACATATCTCTCTTGCTGACTGCAGAGCTCTTGTGATCTTGGAGCTCAGCTCTCCAAGTTAAAGAAGAAGCATATCAGCGTTGAACTTGACCTTGAACTCGCAAAGAAGAATCTCAAGACTGCTCAAGAAGAGACGACCATCATGGGAGGTAATCATTCGACCGTTTTGTCTGCTTTGTAGCTCGCACTTCGCACTGGTTTTTCTTTCAGTCTCTTTGAACCAAGTTACTTCACACAAGCAGATGTGCGTAGTGAAAATCGCCAACTTCAGGCTCATCTGAAGAGTGTTGTTTCTTTAGAGAGGATGAAGGAGGCTTTGGAGAAGAAGGACATGGACCTTGCCACTGCTCAGAAGGAAGCACGTGAGAAGACGAAGCTTGCGGACCAGAAGCTCGCTTCAGCCGGTAAATTGGAGGAGGAGAACGCGAAATTGAAGGCCACCATCTCGGAAGCTAATCAGGAAGTCGACCAGCTGAGGAAGGGCAAGGAGAACCTGACCACAGAAGTCGGCGGACTCAGAGCCAAGACAGACAAGCTAGAGTCTTATCTGGAACAACTTGCCGTGAACCTTGTTCTGAAGCTTGAAGGTATGATCATTCGACTAGTCAATTCGTCGTTGATTGAAGTTTGTTATTATATTATCGACTCATCATTTTTCGCGATGGGACAGAACTGTGTTAGGACTTTGAAGCTGAAACTGGGCGGGTCGAGACAGGTCTCGACCCCATCAATTGTCCCGTGAAAGATGTTGTTGTGATGAATCTGCTACGATTGGAGTCATGCTTGGATGGTGCAGTCGCTTATCTGGCTCGACTGAAGGCGGCAATGACCCGAGTGGACTCTGAACTTTGGCCTCAGGGGGAACTTTCCCAAGACCTCGAGTCATTGATGACTCGACTTAATCAGATCCCAGGCCGAGTGCAATAATGGAAGAAGTCCTCTGCTCGCTGTGGTGCTGACGTCGCCTTGTCATTGGTCCGAGTGCATTGCAAGGAGGCTAAGGAAGACAAGCTGGCTGCTCTCAAGGTAGCGAATACTAAGAAGCACTCTTTCTAGTCCTTCATGGACACCTTCCTCGAGGCAGCCACTCGTATTGCCGACAACATCGACCTCGACAGCTTCTGCGACCCAGCCAGTCCTTCTCCCGCTGAGTGATTGAAAAACATTATGCTTCACCTTTATTTGCCTTGGAATGCTGAGTGATTTTGTAATCATTAAAACTCCTTCGGGCCTGACGTCCGAGTACTTTAATCTGCGGTTAGGAAGCTTTGGATTTATCTTTCAATACGTTGTGTTTACCTTCGAGTGAAATTTGTTCTTCTCCCGGATTGGTTACTGTTTGTTTGATGCAGCTCCTAAAGAAGAATTGGCAATCGACCAGTTGGACGATCCTTGAGCAGCCTTGATCAGCTCATCAGCAAGGCACTCAGCAATGGTCTTGACGTTCTGGTCAGTCGTCTGCTTTGGCGCCAGCCGTTTGATGGGCCTTTGTCAGTGCGCACAATCTCGTCCTTCTTCTTGACGGTGCATCCCCCGAGGGCGGGGGGGAGGGGTTGCGGTCGACCCGCACCATTCGACGGGGCTGGTTAACTCACCAACATGGTATTGACGTTCCTGAGAGTGGCTCTCCTTGGTGACACGCTCAATCTCGTCCTTCTTCTTGATGGTACAAGTCTGAAGTGGGGGTCATGGTTGGCCTGCACTTTGCTAAGTTCCCGAGTGAGAAGATCAATTTTCACTCAGGAGGATTTTCAAAACTTAGGCGAGTACTGGACTGCAGCTAAGCCTCCGAGTGGGAGGATTGCTCACCACTCGGTAGGATTTTTCAAACTTAGGTGAGTACTGGACTGCAGCTAAGACCCTGAGTGAGAGGATTTCTCACCACTCGGTAGGATTTTTCAAACTTAGGCGAGTACTGGACTATAGCTAAGCCCCCGAGTGGGAGGATTGCTCACCACTCGGTAGGATTTTTCAAACATAGGTGAGTACTGGACTGCAGCTAAGCCCCCGAGTGAGAGGATTGCTCACCGCTCGGTAGGATTTTTCAAACTTAGGCGAGTACTGGACTGCAGCTAAGCCCCCGAGTGGGAGGATTGCTCACCACTCGGTAAGATTTTTCAAACTTAGGCGAGTACTGGACTGCAGCTAAGCCCTTTACAATCTCATCCTTCTTCTTGATGGTGCAACCTGGGGGGGCATGGCCGACCTATACCGTTGGGTAGGACTAATTTTTTTCAAACTTAGGCGAGTACTGGACTGCAGCTAAGCCCCTGAGTGAGAGGCAGACTCACCACTCGGTAGGAGTTTTATTACTTAGGCGAGTACTGGACTGCAGCTAAGCCCCCGAGTGAGAGGCAGACCCACCACTCGGTAGGATTTTTATTACTTAGGTGAGTACTGGACTGCAGCTAAGCCCCCGAGTGAGAGGCAGACTCACCACTCGGTAGGATTTTTTATTACTTAGGCAAGTACTGGACTGCAGCTAAGCCCCCGAGTGAGAGGAAGACTCACCACTCGGTAGGATTTTTTATTACTTCGGTGAAACAGATTCGCAGCTAAGCCTTCGAGTGAGAGGCAGGATCACCACTCGGTAAGATTTTTTATTACTTAGGCGAAACAGATTCACAGCTAAGCCTCCGAGTGAGAGGCAAGCTCACCACTCGGTAAGATTTTTCTTTAACTTAGGCGAAACGGATTCGCAGCTAAGGCACCTACTGAGGGATTTTAGAACATGCAAAAAATGAACACAATCATTCGGAAGACTGTAAAATCATGTCTTTTGATACTCAAACTAAAAGGTATTTCTTATTACATCTCATCAGTCTAAATACTTAAGAGTAAAAAGGGCGGAGCAGTTCCGCATTCCAAGCGCATAGCTCATCTTTATTGTGTTCGACGTTGAAGAGACGATACGCTCCATTCTGGAGCACCTTGGTGACGACGAAAGGGCCTTCCCAAGCAGGAGCGAGCGTGTGTGGTTTCTGCTGGTCCACCCTAAGAACCAAGTCTCCTTCTTGAAATGCCTGACCCCTTACGTTTATGGCATGGAATAGATGCAAATCTTTTTGATAAATGGTCGACCGGATCAAGGCCATCTCTCTTTCTTCTTCCAAGAGATCAACTACATCTTGCCGAGCCTGCTCCGCTTCTTCTTCTGAGAAGAGTTCGACTCGGGGCGCGTTGTGGAGCAAATAACTTGGGAGTACGGCTTCGGCTTTGTAGACTAAGAAGAATGGAGTCCTTCCAGTCGACCGATTAGGAGTTGTCCTTAGTCCCCAAAGTACTGATGGGAGATTGTTGACCCAAGCTCGTGGTGCATGCTTGAGGTCGCACATCAACCAGAGTTTCCATCCTTTGAGAATCAATCCATTTGTTTGCTCAGCCTGCCCATTCGACTGAGGATGAGCAACCGAAGCATAGTCGACCCTCGTGCCTTGGGAAGCACAAAAGGTTCTGAACTCATCAGAGTCAAAGTTTGAGCCGTTATCTGTGATGATGCTGTGCGGAACACCATATCTGAATATTAGTTCCCTGATGAAACTCACAGCTATACTTGCTTCAAGGTTTTTAATGGGCTTGGCCTTGATCCATTTGGCGAACTTGTCGACTGCCACCAGCACATGAGTAAATCCGCTCCTGCCAGTCCTCAGAGGTCCAATCATGTCCAATCCCCAGACAGCAAAAGGCCAAACGAGTGGAATTGTCTTTAGAGCTGACGCGGGTTTGTGACACATGTTGGAGTAAAACTGACAACCTTCACACTTGTCCACTATTTCTTTTGCCATCTCGTTGGCCCGTGCCCAGTAAAATCTGGCTCGGTATGCTTTGGCCATGATGGTCCGAGAGGACGCATGGTGACCACAGGTCCCCGGGTGAATATCATTGAGGATCATTCGGCCTTCTTCTAGCGTGATGCACTTCTGGCAGACCCCAGTTACACTTTCTCTAAACATCTGTCCTTTTATCACGGTAAAGGCCTTAGATCATCGGACGATCTATCGAGCCTCCTCTTCATCCTCTGGAAGTTCTTTCTTAAGAATGTATGCAATGTATGGCACCATCGAGTCGGGATTGATGACCAAAACCTCCATGACTAAGTCGACCACGGCTGGGATTTCGACTTCAGTCGGATCTGTGGCGCTCTTGGGCTGTGGCGAGTCTTCAGTGAAAGGATCTTCCTGAAATGAAGGTGAATGAATATGTTCCAGAAACACATTGCGGGGAATGGCCTCTCTCTTTGAACCTATCTTTGCCAACTCATCCACAGCTTGATTTTTCAATCGGGGTATATGGTGAAGCTCCAATCCTTCAAACTTCTTTTCCAGCTTTCTAACAGCATTGCAATAACCAGTCATGGCTGGACTTCTGACATCCCATTCCTTCATCACTTGATTAACCACCAAATCTGAGTCACCATATACCATAAGGCGATGGACGCCGAGTGAAATGGCCATATGCAACCCGTATAAAAGTGTTACATATTCTGCTTCATTATTGGAGGAATTAAAATGAATCTGGAGAACATAGTTAAGCTTGTCTCCACGAGGGGTACCAATACTACCCCAGCACCTGATCCGTTCAGCATCTTGGAGCCATCAAAGAACATAGTCCAATGCTCCGAGTGAAGTTGAGTCGGCAATTCCTGCTTAATCCACTCGGCAAGGAAATCTGTGATTGCTTGGGACTTGATAGCTTTCTTTGCCTCAAACTTGATATCCAATGGAAGGAGTTCAATCGCCCATTTTGCCACTCGGCCAGTTGCATCTCTGTTATTCAGAATCTCAGATAATGGTGCGTCTCTGACGATTGTGATGGAGTGATCAGAGAAGTAATGTGCAACCTTTTTCATGGTCATGTATATTCCATAGACAAGCTTCTGATAATGAGGATATCGTTGCTTGGATGGAGTCAAAACTTCGGAGAGATAATAAACTGGGCGTTGAACCTTGTAGGCTTTCCCATCCTCTACTCGCTCGACCGTAAGTATTGTGCTGACAACTTGTCCAGTGGCTGCAATATAAAGCAGGAAGGGCTCTTTGCTGATTGGCGCAGCGAGCACCAGCTGGGTGGAAAGCAGGGATTTGAGTTCTGCAAATGCTGCGTCAGCTTCTTCAGTCCACTCGAACTTATCAGATTTCTTCATCAGCCGGTAAAGAGGCAAGGCCTTTTCACCGAGACGAGAAATGAATCGACTCAAGGCAGCCAAACAACCAGTCAACTTCTGAACGTCATGTACTCGCACAGGGCGTTTCATTTGGAGGATGGTATCAACTTTTTCTGGATTAGCATCGATCCCTCATTCGGAAACGAGAAAACCGAGTAACTTTCCTCCTAGAACTCTGAAAGTGCACTTTGATGGATTAAGCTTGATATCGTACCTCCTTAGGTTGGCAAAGGTCTCTGCGAGGTCAGTCAATAGGTCGGAACCTTTGCGAGACTTGACCACAGTGTCATCCATGTATGCTTCCACATTCTGGCTGATTTGAGTGAGCAGGCACTTCTGAATTACTCTCATGAATGTGGATCCGGCATTTTTAAGACCGAATGGCATGGTGACATAGCAAAAGCACCCGAACGGGGTGATGAAGGCTGTTTTTATTTCATCGGGACCATACAGTCGGATCTGATGATACCCGGAATATGCATCTAAAAAAGACAAGCGCTCACACCCTGCAGTCGAGTCAACAATCTGATCGATGCGGGGGAGAGAGAAGTGATCTTTCGGGCAGGCCCGATTGATATGCTTGAAATCGATGCACATACGAAGTGAATCGTCCTTCTTAGGAACCATGACTACATTGGCAAGCCACTCAGAGTGATAGATCTCTCGGATGAACTCTGCTGCTAGCAGCCGAGCCACCTGTTCGCCAATCGCTTTCCTCTTCTGCACGGTGGACCGCCGAAGGTGCTCTTTGACGGGTTTTGCCTTGGGGTCGACACGCAAACGGTGCTCAGTCAGTCCTCTGGGTACACCCGACATGTCAGAGGGTTTTCCATGCAAAGATGTTCTAGTTCTCACGAAGGAATTGGATGAGCGCTTCTTCCTATTTGCTGTCGAGTGTCGTTGATATATGAGTCGGCGCGGCATTGGGGTTGGTCGGGTGAATATGAATCGACTTTGTTTCACCAGACGACTGAAATGCAGAATCTGTGGTAGGCTTCTTGGCTCGGAGAAAATCACTCGGGTCTGCATTCTTTTGATACTCTTGAAGTTCAACAGCTGCCATCTGCATATTGGCAATTTTGGAACCTTTCTGGAAGCATTCTTCTGCCTTCTGCCGATTGCCAGTAACTGTAATCACACCTTTGGGGCCAGGCATCTTCAACTTGAGGTACACGTAACATGGTCAAGCCATGAAACCTGCGTATGCAGGCCTCCCCAGAATGGCATGATAAGCACTCTGGAAATCCACGACTTCAAACGTCAACTTTTCCTTACGGTAATGCTTGGAATCACCGAAAACCACATCGAGAGTGATCTGGCCGAGTGATTCGGCTTTCTTTCCGGGGATAACACCATGGAAGCTCATATTGCTCTCGCTAAGTTTGGACATCGGAATGCCCATCCCTTTCAAGGTTTCAGCATAAAGGATATTCAGACCGCTGGGCGCCAAAAAAATCGCTTCCTCCATCCATCAGCACTTTATTCAGTCGAGTGCCTCCGACCACTAGATCGACCACCAGTGCTTGCCTCCCGGGGGTGGCTACACGAGCAGGATGGTCTGACTGGTCGAATGTGATGGTTGTCTGAGACCATTTCAGGTATGTGGTCGTTGTCGCTGGAGCAACCATATTCACTTCTCTGTTGATAACCTTCAACCGACTCTTGCTCTCAACATTAGCAAAAATCGTGAGAGTGGAATTGACTTTGGGATAACCATCGTCTTCCTCTTCATCTTCATCTTTGTCCGACTCTTTCTCCTTCTCATTGGGTTGTTTCTCTCGGAACTGCTGGATCAAGAGTCGACATTCTCGAGTGGTATGCTTTGGGTAAATCAAATTACCTTCTTCATCTTTCTTCATGTGGATGTGACATGGCAAATTCAACACATCATTTCCTGCTTGATCCTTTACCTTCTTAGGGGGCCAGGGCCCCTTATGTTTTCCCTTAAACTTTCCTTGAGCCACTGCTGCAATCTCACCGGGTGCCACTGGCTCGGCCTTACACGTCTGTTTCCGACTGGAGTTACCTCCACCGGCCTCTTGGCCGACTGGTTTACTCTTCCCACTACGGAGTTGATCCTCTTCTTCTCCGTTAGCGTATCGGGTGGCTATATCCATCATCCAAGTCAGAGTCATATCCCTAGTCCGATCGAATTTTAGGACCAACTCTCTGTATTTTATGCCTTCCTTGAAAGCGCACACTGCTTGATGCTCTGATACATTTTCAACGGTGTGATGCAAAGTGGTCCATCTCTGAATGAATTCCCTCAAAGTCTCATTCGGCTTCTGTATACAATGCTGCAACTCGGGCAATCCAGCTCGTCGCTTGCACGTGCCCTCAAAAGTTCTAACAAACACTCGAGCCAGCTCCTCCCAACAGTGTATACTAACTGGAGTCAACTGAGTCAACCACGCTTGGGCCGACCCTTCCAACATAAGAGGGAGATGCTTCATCGCTATTTCATCGTTTCCACCTCCAATCTGCACAACCACTGGGTAATACTCAAGCCAGGTTTCAGGCTTGGATTCTCCAGTGAACTTACTGACTCCGGTTGCCAACCTGAATTTGGGAGGAATCACTGCCACCCTGATGGCTCTGCTGAAACACTCTGGACCTGAAACATGCAATTTGCTGCCACTTGGATGATCTCTGTCAGGGTCTTCTCTATGCGCTCTGTTCCGGTCGACCAAGCCTTGAACGACAATTGATCTCGCATCGAAGCCTGGCTCTCTTGGGTCGACTGGAGCTCTACGCTCGTCACTGTGACGACGTCTATCATCGTTCAGCCGAGGCACATATGACGCACTCCTCGGAGGAGGCATAGGCACTCGATGATGATTGTCGCGGTCGAGCTGACGATCATACTATCCACAGCCTTCACGCTGCAGTGGCGGTCTTGGGCTATGGGCCGATTGAACTGTATCCGCTACTACAGATCTGCTGTGAATCCTATTCCGCGACTGAGACACTACAGTGTTTTGCTCTCCTGCTGCCCGGAGCAAGGCCCGGATCTGCATCAACCCTCTGCAAGCCTCCGACTGGGAAGGTTGGATCGACTCTACAATTCGGGCCGCAGTTGTGAGGTTCTGAATCGGAGTACGGTATACCTTAGGTGGAGGCGGGAAAAGCTGCCATCGACTGGACTCAAGGACCCATTCCCGAGCCCGCTCGTTGAGAGCACGCTGCAGGTTCTCCAGTCGAGTGCGCTCAGCCAAATTAGCCAAGCGCGCCTCCTCCAAGGCCCGAGCGTCGGGGGTTTCTCCAACGATGGGCGTGTGGAGTGCATCCATGTTGCAGCGACAAAGTTCTTCCCTCTGCTGCGAAGAAAGGGGATCGGGATGATATTCCTCATGGACGCGCGACAGATCGCCGCCACCATCTTCACCGTCTTCGCGATGAAAGCCAGGTGGGCCATGCGGACCATCGACCATCAAGACGTCAGCCGCAGGTCGCTGTTATCGCACTCGGACGCAGTCTCCACGGAGCCAGTCGACAGATCGAACAAGCCATGGAGAGTTTCGTCGGGCTCGATTATCGCGACTTGGTGGGTGGCAGAACGCCGAGCAACCACGTGTTTCACCCACCGCTGAAGCCGCGATCGACCGGATCGCTTGCGGCGGCGAACAGCAGGGAGGGAAGACACCATTGGAGCCGACTGATACTGGGTCGACGGCTGCCGGAGAAGGATGCCACGAACGCACGCGCGAAAGTGCGTAGGCCCTCGGACGGGGAGTGCCTCAACGTCAAGCAGAGCTTCCTGAAGCCACGCTGAGTCATCTGTGATGAAAATGAGCGCGCCGAGATGGATCTCGCGGCCCTCAGCTGGTCGGAGCAAGGCCCGGAACTTGCAACTTCACCAACAAGTCGCTAAGACAGCTGCCCCAAGGTGGGCGCCAACTGTCGTGGTTCTAAGGCTGACAGTAGAAAGGGGGTAGGTATGGAGAGGCAAGATCTCAGCTACGGTGAAGATGTACACACGGGTTTTACGAGTTCAGGCCCTTCTCAGAGGAAGTAATAGCCCTACGTCTTGGTGGTCGATTGGATTATATGTGTGATGTTACAGGGGGTGCGAACCATTATCCCAGAGGAGGGGGTGGCTTATATAGAGTTTGCCAGGACCCTTTCCGCCCTCCATTACAAGGGACTTAATGTACATAAAGTGGTGGCGTTACTGGTAACGCCAGCCTTAAGTGATGTTAACGACCTTAAAGACTACTGAGTGAATGCCTACTCGTTGTAATGCTGAGTGACTCCTAATCTTCGGAAGGTCGAGTGGTTCTCTAGATGGTCGAGTGATAGTAGGTAAGAAGATTCCCGAGTGACATGATGTCGAGTGGATTGCACTCGACATCTTCGACTGGGGGTCTCATGCTGCCCCTTGAACTTCTTGTCTTCTTGGGTAGTGACCTTGGGTAAGACGTATAGGTCAGGCCTATGACCCTACCCTAGCTCTGTATCCTCATCAATAAAGCTACTAGAATTGCCAAACCCGATACAAAAGAAAAGAATAAGCATGTTGTTGGCATGCATGTTATCTTAGTTAAAATAGAAGATCATTTTATCATGGCTTATGTGATTTGGGTGCTAGTGCGAGTGCTATCTCGTTTACCTTATATCAAGAAATTATGAATGCTATTGCACTTGCTGAGATAGAAGATATTTATGTTACTACTAAGTTTGTCAATAGAGCTACTATTTCACCACTTGGGATTATTAGAGATGTTGAAGTCTTGTGTGAAAAATAAAATACCCTACTGATTTTCTAGTTCTTGGTTCTCCACAAGATGATTTTCGTCCCATTATGTTTGGTAGACCTTTCTTCAACACTGTTAATGCTAAGACTGATTGCAATAGAGAAACTGCCAGTGTTAACTTTGGTGATGTATCTCATCAGTTTAATTTTCTCTAAGTTTTGTAGACAACCTCATGATAAAGAATTGTCTAGTAAAGATGAAATTATTGGTCTTGCTTCTATTGTTGTACCTCCTACTGATCCGTCAGAACAATATTTGCTAGACCATGAAAATGATATGCGCATGAATGAAAGAACTGAAATAGAAAGATGTTCTTTGATCAACCACATATTCTGAAACACAATTTGCATGTTGAAACTCTTGGAGGTCCTCCTCCACCTAAGGGTGATCCTGTGTTTGAATTGAAACAATTGCCCGATACTTTGAAATATGCTTACCTTGATGAAAAGAACATATATCCTGTTATTATTAGTGCTAACCTTTGAGAGCATGAACATATATACTCTTGATGATCTTAGGGCATTAGTCCCACTCTATGTCAGCACAAAATTAATATGGTGCCTGATGCTAAACCAGTTGTCGATCATCAACAATGATTAAATCCCAAGATGAAGGAGGTGGTAAGAACTGAAATATTAAAACTTCTGGAAGCAGGTATAATCTATCCCATAGCTAATAGTAGATGGGTGAGTCATGTTCCTTGTGTCCCTAAGAAAGGAGGCATAACTGTTGTTCCTAATGATAAAAATGAGCTCATTACACAAAGAATTGTAACTGGTTATTGGATGGTAATTGATTTTAGAAAAATAAACAAAGCTACCAGAAAATATCATTACCCCTTGCCTTTTATTGATTAGATGTTAGAAAGATTATCTAAGCACACACATTTTTGCTTTCTTGATGGATATTCTGGTTTCTCTCAAATACATGTATCACAATCCGACCAAGAGAAAACCATCTTTACTTGTCATTTTGGAACTTATGCTTATAGACGTATGCATTTTGGTTTATGAAATGCACCTGCTACCTTTCAAAGATGTATGACTGCTATGTTCTCTGTCTTTTGTGAAAAGATTGTTGAGGTTTTCATGGATGATTTTTTCATTTATGGAACTTCTTTTGATGATTTCTTAAGCAACCTTGATTGAGTTTTGCAGGGATGTGAACAAACTAATCTTGTCTTGAATTGGGAGAGGTGCCACTTTATGGTGAATGAAGGTATTGTCTTGGTGCATAAAATTTCTAAACGAGGTATTGAAGTAGACAAGGCCAAAGTTGATGCAATCACTGGTACATCGAGTTGCTATATACAAACATTTTTTAACCCCTTTCCGTGATGACATTTTAAACCACCACCTTGCCAGTGTGGGCGGTAGGGGGGTCCTTCCCACATGAACCAGAAAATGTCGGGGATAGGCCCTCCGGTCACACACGCGGTGCAAAATGAGCTTGTGTGCGATCGAGCTAGCCATCACATACAATTATACATGCCCAACTGTTTCCGTTCGTAAATACATTCCACACAGTGAATCCCAGAGAAATGTTTCCCTTCGTATGTATATCCCACACAGTGAATCCGGACAAACGCTTTCGTTCGTCTGCACATCCCACACAGTGAATCCCAGACAAACATTTCCGTTTGCCTCCACATCCCACACAGTGAATCCCAGACAAGCGTTTCAATTTTATGTATAGCCTCGTGTGTGATAGGTGTAACGATCACACACGCTCTGCCTCGTTTAACCATTTGCATTATTCAACTATATCGCACACGATTTGATGAAGAAAACTATATGGCATTAGGCTATCCATTACACATGCTTTTACTGCTAGAACCGTTTGTAAAGTCCATGAACCATTTAGCAAGTTTATTAGTTTACAATTAATAATTCCAGTATTATGCAAAATCACATTTCATACCGAATAGTTGTTTGCCAATTTCATATCAGGCATATAAATATATTTTAACATCACAGTACGATACCTACATGACAACAGCACGGTACAACATATAGCTAGTTCACCTTCATAAGCACAATATTAGAAAATATATTCATTTCCCTAATCGACTGATGCAGGATCAGCCAAGTTCGCCTTCTCCACCTCTTCTTTTAGTTCAGTAAGAACTTGTTTTGCACTGACAAACTAGGAAAGTGCCTCCTCCTTCACCAACACCATCTTAGCAAAGTCTAATTAAAAAATCTGAGCTCATTCTTTGTCTTCCTCTTTTTTCCCGCATCTTGAAATATTCTTCAGCGTTGACAACACTTTCTCTAAGCCTATCTCCATTCTCTTCCTCAAAAAAGCTCCAGAGCTTTGTTAGGCACATCTTCAAACATTGTGGCCACTCTTGATCAACCCACTCCAGGTAAGAACACTTCTATTCATCCTATAATATTTAAAACTAAATCAGTAACAATTGTAGGAAAAATGGGTTTCTAGCAACTTAGAAAATCACCACATACATATTTTGAAAAACTTAAGGAACATGTTAATTATGACATATCTTCTCAAAAAGATCAATGTGCAAATGAATTAATTTCTACTGAGACAACAACAAAATTCAGAAACATCACAAGCTATAATTAACTGCAACAACACTACAAGTTCTTAGTCATGTACTATAAATAACAAATTGAACATTTTATGAGGAAGCTAAATATAACGGCAACAACATAGCGACAGTGTCTGGATGTCATCAAATTGATACTAATAGGTGTGTACATGCACAAATTTAGTAACATAGAACTAATAGCACTAAGGTCGTCCACTAGGTATGCCAAAACGGGTGTCAAGACAATTGTTGATACATTTGGCACCGGTACCCTGCACTGCCGAGCCGATACTAGGGAAAACTTCAGGGAACCGGACTCCGGAGCACCTAGTTGCTCTGATGCCCATGTCCTTCGTGCCATAAAGTTTTAGTATTTTACCGCTTGGGTGCTTGAATGTGTGGAGCAAAGTTGGCTGCACAAACTGCTAAAGTGGTGCCAAATAATTTTCTATTGGCAGCGCTGATGAGATGGCAACATTTTTAGATACTAGGTAGAAACTGTGACACTGTCTTAATCACATACAGCATAACATAGCATAGTGAGAGTGTCTAAATCACATATAACAAATGATTTGTAACAACAAAAGTGGGGCTAACCTTCTCTGCACATGCCAGAAACTTCCTCCCATTGTCCACAGATTCAAATACAACTAGCTTCACGCCTGGATATTGATGGTGACAACGAGCAGGTAGATCTTTAGCCACCTCGCTCCATTCGTTGCAAGTGATGATCCTAGGGGGGTACAAGAGGAAAAATGACTCAGATCGGCCGCCGGGTTAAAGTTCTTAATTCCAAATCATAACCTAGGAGAGAGGAGAGAGGCGTACCCGGGTGGTGAAAGAGTCATCGTAGGAGGTGAAACTGCTGGAGAGGTCATTGAAGAAGACCATGGCGACCATGGCGGTCAGATGCGAGACAACGAGAGAAAGGAAGCAAGTGAGGAAGCGGCTATAGCTTGGGAAGGAAGGAGGTAGGAAACAGGGGAAATGTGACTTGTGGTCAGGGAGAAAATGGGGTGGGGAGGGGGAAGAGTTAGATATTTTGGCGGTAGGCCAAAAATTTAGAAAGGTGGAGGGAAACTCTATGCGCGCTGCCGCTAGACACCATTCACTTGGAACAAATGTGTGCATCGCAAACGATTCTTATGCTTTACACGCATGCGATGAGTTTGATCATTCAAATTTTGGTTAAATTTTTCTGGGTACTGTGCTTATCCACGTCATTGCATAATTTAACATCGCTTGCTAATTTGGGTACACAAAAGAGCCTACAGCATGCAGGAAACACTTACTGAATCGAGAAATTTTAGTAATTAAAGAGAGCCAGTTGACCTAAACATTACTCTACCAAAAGACCAGCATTATAAAGAAAGGCTAAGTACGCATAATTTTAACAAAGCCGCCGGCGTGCCGCCCTATGCCTCGCCGGTGTAATATGAAATGCTGATGACTTGTCCTGGTGACAAGCCACCATTGGTAGACTCCATGCCCCCCAGGCTGAAGTCGACCGCATCATCGACATCGTCCTCGTCCTCGGTGCCACCCTTAAGGTTGTAGTACTCGTAGTAGTGGCTGCGCCAGAGCTCGCGTTGGTACTCCGCCGCTGATTCCTCGATGGACAGGATCTTTTCAACCTCCTCCTCAGCCATGGGCAACTCCTCCTCGCGGCGCTCCTTGATCTCCGTCGCCTCCTGCATCTCTGGATCCCGCTCGGCGATCTCATGAGGAAGCAGGTGCTCCATGGCCTTCGCCGCCTTTTTCGATGTGGGTTGCATGTTGGATTCCAAGGAAGCCTGGAATATCTTGGTGTGGGCGTCCTCGATCTTGGCGTGGATGGCCTCGACCCGGGCCAGGGCGACATCGGCAGCTGGATGACTACTTGAGCGCTCTTGGTGTTTGCAGCCACCCTGGTAGCAGGTACTGCAGCCATCTCGTCTGTTGCAGCTGCCTTGTCGGCTGTCACAGATGCCCTCATGATGGATGCGGACGCACTCAATGCGGATGCGGCCGTGCTCTTGGCGTAGGCGGTCGCGCTCTTGGCATAGGCGGCCGCACTCTCGACGTAGGCGGCGGTGCTCTCGACATAGGCGGCGGCGCTTGGGGAGGACGTGGCCACTGTACGAGCCCTCACGAAGCGTCTCCACGGTGTCATTCTTTGCAAGAAGGGATTGGGGAATGGGGATCGGGGATTCATGGATTTGGGGGTGACCGGCACTAGAGCAGACAAAGACGGCAAAACTTATGGAGTAAGACTTAAATAGACCCACAAATTTTTCATCACAAACGGTTCGCACAACAAACTATGTGTGATGTTGTTGATTTTTTGTAATAGCTATGAAAGACGATTTTGGAGTATAGTGGCAACGAATGGTGTTTTAAATGTATAAGAATTTTTTGTACCCTTAAAATATACTAATACAAATGTCATGTTAAAATTTGGAAATTATAAGGGTTCATTTGACCTTTTAAAGACATTTAAATGATTTTATAGCCATTTAATAACTGTAATTCAAATTTGAACTACATGTACATGAAAAAGCTAACCACAACGTTTTGAAAAATCATATTTGTGTACTTGTGTGCGAGTTAATTCCATGTGCGGTAAATTGGAAGGAATTTTCAAACATATTGGTGTGATGGCTCGGACAGAAGCATCGAGTGCCATGGCACTTAAATTCTGAAAAATTCAAAAATGACCAGAAATACATGAAACCTTTCTTGAGGTAATGGCATGGAACAAAGATGTTGTGGTTAAAAAATTGGCCTATTTGACAAAAGTTTGCACACACACCCCTCAGAAACCAGAGCAAACTCACTAAAAGGCTCGTAGTTCCGAGAGGGAACAAGCATGTTTGATGACGAACTGGCGGTAGCTTCCTCTTATGGCCTTCAAACTTTTTCTACCATTAACGTGCATTAATAATACTGTCATGTTAAAATTTGGAAATTTTCAAGGTTCATTTGACTTTTTAAGACATTTAAGCAATTTTCTAGCCATTTAATGACCGTAATTCAAATTTGAACTACATGTACATGCAACAGCTAACCATAACGGTTTGAAAAACCATATTTGTGTACTTGTGTGCGAGTTAGATCTATGTGCAGTAAATTGGAAGAAATTTTTAAACATATTGCTGTCACGACTTGCACACAAAGCACCGAGTGACATGAAATTTAATTTCCAAAAAAGTGAAAAATGACCAGAAATACATTAAACCTTGCTTGACGTAATGGCATGGCACCAAGATGTTGTGGTAAAAACATTGGCCTATTTGCCGAAAGTTAGGACACACACACCCCTCACAAACCGGAGCAAACTCACTAGAAGGCTCGTGGTTTCGAGAGAGATCAATGCATTTTTTATGTCGAACCGATGATAGCTTCCTCTTATGGCCTTCAAACTTTTTTTACCGTTAACATGCACTAATACAATTGTCATGTTAAAATTTGGAAATTATAAGGGTTCATTTACCTTTTTAATACATTTAAGTGATTTTCTAGCCATTTAATGACCGTAATTCAAATTTGTGCTACATGTACACGCAACAGCTAACCATAACGCTTTGGAAAATCATATTTGTGTACTTGTGTGCGAGTTAATTTCATGTGCCATAAATTGGAAGGAATTTTCAAACATATTGGTGTCACGGCTTGGACACAAACATCGAGTGTCATGGCATTTAAATTCCAAAAAATTCAAAAATGATCAGAAATACATGAAACCTTGCTTGATGTAATGGCATGGCACCAAGGTGATGTGGTAAAAAAATTGCCTGTTTGGTGAAAGTTTGGACACACACCCCTCACAAACCAGAGCAAACTCAATAGAAGGCTCATGGTTTCGAGAGGGAACAATGCATGTTTGATGACGAACCAGCGATAGCTTCCTCTTATGGCCTTCAAACTTTTTCTACCATTAACATGCACTAATACAACCGTCATGTTCAAATTTGGAAATTATAAGGGTTCATTTGACCTTTTTATGACATTTAAGTAATTTTCTAACCATTTGATAATCGTAATTCAAATTTGAACTACATGCACATGAAATAGCTAACCATAATGGTTTGGAAATCATATTTGTGTACTTGTGTGTGAGTTAATTCCATGTGCAGTAAATTGGAAGGAATTTTCAAACATATTGGTGTCACGGCTTGGACACAAGCATCGAGTGCCATGGCATTTAAATTTCCAAAAAAATCAAAAATGATCAGAAATACATGAAACCTTGCTTGACGTAATGGCATGGCACCAAGATGTTGTGGTAAAAAATTGCCCTCTTTGGCAAAAGTTTGGACACACACCCCTCACAAACTGGGGCAAACTCACTAGAAGGCTCGTGGTTCCGAGAGGGAACAATGCATGTTAGATGACGAACCGGCGATAGCTCCCTCTTATGGCCTTCAAAAGTTTTCTACCATTAACATGCACTAATACAGCTGTCATGCTAAAATTTGGAAATTTTCTATTTTTTGACCTCTTTAAGACATATAAGTGATTTCTAGCCATTTAATGACCGTAATTCAAATTTGAAATGTACATGCAACACCTGGCTATAATGGGTTGAAAAATCATATTTGTGTACTTGTGCGCAAGTTAATTCCATGTGAAGTAAATTGGAAGGAATTTTCAAACATATTGGTGTCATGGCTTGGACACAAGCATCGAGTGCCATGGTAACACAAAATAAGCATTCATGACTTATATGAGTAAACAAAATGTAAATATCTGGCAAGACAACTGGGCCCCACATGATTGGCACTCTATTTTTCACCTCAAGATTTGGAAGGTGAGTAGAGCGGGTTATTAATCAGACACGGTTCTGTATTGAAAACCGTCAGCGTATAAATTCACACAAGGCTTTTGTTGCAGGAATCTTGTGCAATTCAAACTATAGTAGTCATAAATTCCGATGAACGGCGTGTGTACTGTTCACGTTGATCTAGATTTCGGCCGCCAATAAATACTACCTTGCTCACATTGTCCCGCCTGCATTCTCATCTACATCCTCTCATCGCCCCTCATCCCTCTCTCTCTCACACACAAATCTCTGATGGCGTTGTCAATCTACCAACACGCCGACGAGGAGGCGCCGCCCCGCGAGGATGTTCAGTCGAACAGCAGCGACGAGAGCCCCTATGCGCCGCCATTCGAGGTTGCGCCGGACCCCTCGACTTTGGAGTGGTTTTGGGGCCAGTACAATCTTTGTCTGTGGAAGTCGCTGCCGCCGGCTGAGAAAGCTAGGCAAGCGGCGTTCAAAAAGGAGATGGTGGAGGAAGCCATGTACCAGGCAACCTGTGAAACCCATGAGGCCGCCTGGAAAAGGAGGCGGTGGAGCTTTGGGGGCGGGCGCGTCGACGTGCGGAGGAGCTGTAAGAAGACGGGTACTTTGCCATGAAGGCCAAAGGCGGTAGGCTCCTCATCAGTGTGTGGAGGTGGGCCAACAAGCTCCAGCGTGCCACCGACGAGGAGCTCCGGTGGGTGCCCAACGAAATGGTGTAGCGACCACGATCCAAATGGACCAAAGTCTCTGTGCTTAAGTGTCATCCCTGGATTGGTATGCTGACACACACAGTACTCGAGGAATTATAATAGAGTTCAATCACACAATTATTACCTCGAGGTCCTCATAAAGAGTATCTATTACACAAATAAAATGAATGGAGGCCATCTAAACTAAATAACTATGGAAGCTTCAAAGGTAAATGAGTCCATCAACTCCAACGGTATAGCTGAGTGCATGACAATGACATATCGCACCTTAGTCGTCATCGGAAAAGTCTGCAACATGAGACGTTGCAGCTGTATAGGTCAGCACATTGAATATGCTGGCAGAGTTACACTTTAAAGCAATGAATGCAACAACTATATCTACATGCATATTTGGCTGGTGGAGGCTCTAAGTTTAATATTTTGCATAAAGCTGATTTTTTTCCTACAACGAAGGAATAAATTTTATTTACTACAAATGTAAACCAATGTTTGAGAAGGTTCCTCCGACTCAAATCCAAACATTAAACAAGTATCATCATTTAACCCAATTCAATTAATTAAAGAGTGATGAGATCAACAATAATATCCACTTCTAGATACTCAAGATGTCCATAACCGGGGACACAACTAACCATGATTAGTTTATACACTCTGCAGAGGTTGCACACTTTTCCCCACAAGACGCGATCGCATCCATGATTGGAAGATTGAGACATGGTCTTTCTGAAGCATTAACTCTCTACTCAGTAGACCGGTACACCTACTTTCCCCTACATCTGCTAGTCCACCTCTTCAAGATCTCACACAACTTACTCAACTATGCCAAAGCCCATAATGGCTTGTGGCTGCACACGGAAGTTTCTAGGCATGAAATAGCATATGATCCCTTTGAGCCTGGGTGGCGGTCCAAGGAAAAATCACACGGGTACTCGGAGATTTCCCGAATGGGCAAGCACTGGATTCTCTAGGTGCCCCAACCAATCCACCCAGATGTGTATTAAAGTTGCCACCTTAATGTTATCCAAGATTAATATCTCTCACAACTTCCATGTGTATCACGATCCAATCCCCGTCTACGAGCATGGCTAAGCAATAAAAGATCATAACGTATATTCCCGGGGTGATCAAAGGTATTAGGTTCCTACCTCAAGTACTACAACCAAACCACATGTTCCCAATCCTACTCATGCAAATATTTAAGGGGCAAAACTAATGCATAGTAAAAACTGGGTATAAAAGAGTATGATCAAAGTGTAACTTGCCTTGCTGACGATCGAAAAACTCTAGAGATTCATAGTAACAAGCTTCGCACTCCGGAAAATCTAGCATGGACAAACAGTAGCAAACATAAGCAATTGATCAGTGACGCAAAAAGAAATCAAGAAAAGATCCAAATAAAACTCGAAACAAGCAAATAACTAATCTAAATAGAAAGTGAAACCTAACAGTATTATTTTCTTGTTGATTATATCTTAACAGTATGTATATGTGATTAGCTACGATTTGCAAAAAGAATCAACTCAAACGGAGCTACGAAACTCAAGATACAAACGAAACAAGATCGAATACTAATCCGAACTAAATTCAAATTTTAAATTTTCAAAATCATGTTCAAGTTGGTTTACTGGAACGAGGCGAACGTTACAAAGAATTAGGAGTTGGTTTCACCTAATTTGGACAAACGAGCTAAAAGTTACGCTAGTTTGAAGTTCAGGGGCTCAATTGCGATAAAAGTATTCGCGGATAGGTCCCTAGCCAAAAATAAACAAAAAAAGAAAAAATCTATCGGACGAACGTCCGCTAACAGAAACTAACAAACAAATTCGTTCATTAATAGATTCTAACGAGTGAACGCTCGCTATTTAACAGATCTAATAAAAATAAAACTAATCTAAATCGAACTAAACCAAAACTAAAAAAACAAAGATTAACCGGAGAACCGGGGCGGTTTTTACTGGTTAAACGGATTCAGTCGGCGGCGGTAAACAGTGAGGCAAGGCGCGGTGGCGGCAGCTCGGCGGCAACTCCGGCGGCGTGCGGCGAGGCGGTGACGACAGCGGCAACAGCTAGCAGCAACGGCGGCGGCGCGACAGGAGGCGGCGGTGGCATGGCAAGGGCAGGCGGCGGGGGCTTAGTGGGGATGAGAGGGGGTAGAGTGGGAGTATATATAGGGGGTCTGGGGAGGTGAAACTGGCTTGGGGAAGGGGCTACGGCGGCGGGGCGGAGTCGGACTCCTGGTGGAGTCCGGCGGCGGCGGCGGAGCGAGTCCGCTCGGGACTCCTCCCGAGTCGAAGGTGGGGCGACGCAAGCTGGGCCTGGCCTGGCTCGGAGCTACGCGACTAGAAATCGATCCCTATGATCGAAGTTATATACTCTATAACATATGCCTTATACACACAAGCAATGGAGAGCATACAAAGGCTTTGGAATATTATTTTCGCGCACTAGAACGAAACCCCTTCTTACCGCAAGCTTTTAATAATATGGCTGTGATCTGTCATTACGTGCGACTATCTCCACTATAGAAAGAAAAAAAAAGAGGATCAAATTTTCTAGTAAATACTAGAAAAAAGGGCTTTTTACATAGGGATCGTGAAAACAACGATTTTTTCCCTATCAGTTGTAGGAAGGAAGGCCTTCTTGAGAAGAAAGAACGCATGAATCCTCGCTTTGAGCTCACCTACGAGTGCAGCTAACAAGGTTTTCCAGACCTAATAAACGTTCATTGCAAAGAAATGTTGACCTCTGATTTAGAGAGGATCAACCACAGTTTGAGAAAAGAAAAGTGCACACCGGCAGCCCACCTCCTGGTTGTCATCCCTCGATCACTTCCTTTTCCACTAGGTGATTGCTTAGGGACCTTAGCATATGGTCTAGGCTGTTTCCCTCTCGACTTTGGATCTTAGCACCCAATCAGTCTGTCTGTACTAAGGATGACGGCCTTCAGCAGTAGGGTTGGCCTGAAGCCATCCCCCTATAGAATTATGTGGAAAGCCGTATTCGATGAAAGTCGTATGTATGGCTTGGAGGGAGATCTTTTCTATCTTTCGAGATCCACCCTACAATATGGGGTCAAAAAGCCAAAAAAATAAGTGATTTTAGCCCTTATAAAAAGAAAACGGATTCTTGAACCTCTTTCACGCCCATGTCACGTCGAGGTGTAGCGAAAGCTCCGAAGTCCACTTCTTTACCAACTTGAATTCACCTAAGCTGCGCAGGAAAGGCCCAAAGCCAATCCTAGGGAACAGTTTTCTGACCCGTATGAGGTAGGAAACTCTCAAGTACGGTTCTAAGGGAAGGAACTTCCTATTCCGACCGAGGAGAGTTCACACTAAAAATAGAAGAAGCCCTATGATTTTTGGAGCCCTGCTATCAATCACTTTACCACTGGGGTTCTTCATATGCACGCCCAGTTGACCTTTTTTTAAATAGTACCACGACAAAAATCCTAATAAAATAAAATAAATAATCTTAAAAATTCTAGAAACAATTTTCGCCATCCCTACCTAATACTTGGGACAAAGTGAACATTTTTCTGGAGTAAATGCAATTTTTAAAAATGCATGTTTTTCTCTAATTAACGAATAAAATTCAAATAAAATAATTTGACTTCCAAATTTCTTTTTCCAATATTTCTCCTTTGTTTTCAAGAAGTCATTTTATCTTCTCTCATTATTTTTATTGGTTTGAAATAATTGGAAAGAATTTGTTGAAATCAAATTGATCCACTTTTTTCGAATTTGAAATAAATTCAAAAATGAAAATTATATGAAACCTCCAACTCTCTCCTTGGGTCCTTGAGTTGCTTAAGATTTCTTGGATGTGAACCAAAAAAAACCAAAATGCAATAAAATATGAAATGCATATGAATGATCTATGTATAACATCCAATTGAAAATTGGGATGTTACAAACCTACCCCCCTTAAGATGAATATCGCCCTCGAGATTTGGGTTGGTCAGCAAAAAGGTGTGGGTTGTCCTTGTGGAGGTCTTCTCGCTCCCAGGTGGCTTCCTTCTCGATATGGTGGCTCCATTGAACTTTGCAAAACTTGATGACTTTTCTGCGAGTAACTCGGCTGGAAAACTCAAGAATCTTGATTGGCTTCTCTTCATATGTCAGATCACTATCCAACTAAATCGCTTCCAGTGGCACTGTATCCCTCAGAGGAATGTCGGCCATCTCTGCGTGTCACTTCTTCAACTGGGGAAACGTGAAACACATCATGAACTCCTGACAATCCTTCGGGTAATTCCAACTTGTATGCAACTTCTCCCATGCGTTCCAAAACTCTATAGGGTCCCACAAATCATGGTGCTAGCTTCCCTTTGACTCCAAATCACTTAACTCCTCGAAGTGGGGACACACAATGGTATGCTCTGTCTCCGACTTTGTAGGCTACCTCCAAGTCTTGAGCGCATGCACTATGGCTGCTAACTCCAAATCATGTGTAGCATAATTCAACACATAAGGTCGAAGCTGTCGTGAGGCATATGAAACAACTCTTCCGTCCTGCATAAGCACACCTCCAAGTCCTCGACATGAAGTGTTGCAATATACTTGGAAATCCTTGCATATGTCTGGGAGAATCAGCACTGGGGCTGTAACCAAACGTTTCTTCAATTCCTGAAAACTGGCCTCACAATCCTCAGTCCTTTTAAACTTGGTGTCCTTCTTTAATAACTCCGTCATGGGCTTCGCTATCTTGGAAAAATTCTCAATAAATCTCCGGTAATAACCTGCGAGTCCAAAAAAACTCCTGATGTCTCCCACTAAGGTGGGTGCCAACCATTTAGTGACAGATGCAACCTTGGTAGGGTCTACTGCTGTTCCTTCTTCGGATATAACAAGTCCAAGAAATCCAACTTCCTTCAACCAAAACTCAAATTTGCTGAACTTGGCATACAACTGATGTTCCCTGAGCTTCTCGAGAACCAAGCGCAAATGTTCCTTATGCTCTTCTTCATTCTTCGAGTAGACCAATATGTCATCAATGAACACCACGACAAATTTGTCCAAAAACTCCATGAACACCTTGTTCATCATACTCATGAAATAGGCAGGGGCATTAGTCAAGCCAAATGACATAACTATATACTCATATAGCCCATACCTCGTAGTAAAAGTTGTCTTAGATATATCCTGCTCTCGGATCTTCAGATGGTGATAACCTGATCAAAGATCAATTTTGGAGAAAAACTTAGCTCCTTGAAGTTGGTCAAACAAATCATTGATGATCGGCAGAGGGTATTTGTTCTTGATCGTCACCTCATTCAACGCACGATAATCAACAACCATCCTCAAAGATCCATCCTTTTTCTCCACAAGACGCACTTGGGTTCCCCACGGTGATGAGCTTGGTTGAATATAACCTTTCTCTAGCAACTCCTTAATCTTCTTCTTAATTTCCTCCAGATCATTTGCAGGCATCCGGTACGGTCTCTTTGATATTGGTCCAGTTCCTGGCAATAACTCAATCAAAAATTCAATATCTCGATCTGGCAGGATGCCTGATAACTCTTCCGAAAATACATCGCGGTAATCCTTCACCACTGGCACTTCCTCCTTAACAACTCCCGACAGGGAATTCACCCGAGTCCTCCTCGGCGCATGCCTAGACACATACTTGATCCTCTGTCCTTCCGAGGTGGTAAGTAGAATTAATTTACTAGTGCAATCAATGTTTCCCTCAAACATGGATAGCCAATCCATGCCTAGTACCACATCCAATCCTTGTGACTCTAGGACAATGAGGTCGGTGGGGAAAACATGTCTACCTTTGGTTACTGGCAACTGATAACATCCCCTACTAGCCATATACTCTGCTCCTGGGGGAACTCACTAACATAGGTGACTTAAGAGCTACGGTTGGCAATAGGGGGTGGTAGCGGTGGGTTGTTGTTGTTTTTGCCTTGGTTCTGATTCTGATTCTGGACTAACATTTCCATCAAGGCATTCTGCTGCTGAATCAACTGGGTGAGCTCCGGTGGGAACACGAATCCGGTGTCACATCTCGGAAGCATCTGATGGGTTAGAGGGGGTGAGAAAACAGAATAGAATAAGGTCTAAGAGAGATTTTCACTACCCATATGCATATGAGGCAAACACAATCAATTCACTTCATTCAATATCAAACAAGGTTCACACAAATGATCTAAACTACGATTACAAATCGATCGATGCTAACTACTTGGAAGAATACTACTAGTAACATGGTGGTCATCTAGAAATTTTGATCGGTGGAAGACTCCATAATATCTGCTCCAGCTTCGTCTACGTAGTTGTCATCACTGTCATAATTTGCATCACTGTACGTGTCGGTGTCATCCAGGATGATGTAGTCCTCCGAACGAATCTCTACTTCAGGCTCTTGCTTCTGGTTCATCACGGGTATTCCTAGCTTCTTCTTCAGGTCTTCATGCTTCTCCCGTAGTACAACAATTTCTTCCTCATATCCATCGCGTGTTGACTTAAGTTCATCTTATAGCTCGATATTCCTCTTCATCATCTTCTTGATCTTCTTCATGATAGAGCACATCTGGTTCTCATATCGATGAATGTGCCGATCCATCTCCTGAACGTAAGCTGCAATTGATCCATCCTTCCTGGTATGAATAATCTCCCATTCCTCGTCTCGACGTCCACATATCTGATAGACGACGTCTTCAAGCTCCTTGCGGTACACCTCACATATGCATCCAAAAGTGATGTGGGCTGCCATGCTCTTTCCCAAGTTCTAACTTGGTGCATCCAAGGTAAAATCAATTGGCTCCGTTGTTGGCGCAAACGTCCTCCCAGGTACACAAACTTTGATCCTCCAGCGCTCCTCTTCCGGTAAAGTTGCAGAGAAAGTTCTAGTGAAGCTTGGTAGTCCGATGTTCAGATACTTAGTGACTTCCTTCAAGTGTCGTCTAAAAGTGGTGTCATCATCCGGCTGAGTGAACTTGTTCCTGGGATCCGCCATCTATAGAGTAGAAATGGAGGAGAATTAGAAATGAGCAAAGAAGAGTAATCTTGTGGCTTTTCCTAGTGATCGCGTCCTACAGTCAGCGTGTGCTCAGATACCATCTTGTAGCACCCATGATCCTAATGGACCGAAGTCTCTGTGCTTAAGTGTCATCCCTGGATCAGTATGCTGACACACACAATCCTCGAGGAATTATAACAGAGTTCAATCACACACTTATTACCTCGAGGTCCTCATAAAGAGTATTTGTTACACAAATAAAATGGATGGAGGCCATCTAAACTAAATAACTGCGAAAGCTTCAAAGGTAAATGAGTCCATCAAATCCAACGGCATAGCTGAGTGCATGACAACGACCTATCGCACCTTATTCGTCATTAGAAAAGTCTGCAACATGAGACGTTGCAGCCGTGTAGGTCAGCACATTGAATATGCTGGCAGAGATACACTGTAAAGCAATGAATGCAACAACTATATCTACATGCATATTTGGCTGGTGGAGGCTCTAAGTTTAATATTTTGCGTAAAGATAATTTTTTCCTACAAAAATGAATAAATTTTATTTACTACAAATGTAAACCAATGTTTGAGAAGGTTCCTCCAACTCAAATCCCAACATTAAACAAGTATCATCATTTAACCCAATTCAATTAATTAAAGAGTTACGAGATCAACAATAATATCCACTTCTAGATACTCAAGATGTCCATAACCGGGCACATGGCTAACCATAATTAGTTTATACACTCTGCAGAGGTTGCGCATTTTTCCCCACAAGACTCGACCGCATCCATGATCGGAAGATCGAGACATAGTCTTTCTGAAGAATTAACTCTCTACTCTGGGTAGACCGGTACACCTACTTTCCCCTACATCTGCTAGTCCACCTCTTCAAGAGCTCACACAACTTACTCAACAATGCCAGAGCCCATAATGGCTTGTGGCTGCACACGGAAGTTTCTAGGCATGAAATAGCATATGATCCCTTTGAGCCTGGGTGGCAGACCAAGCAAAAATCACACAGGTACTCTGGGATTTCCCAAATGGGCAAGCACTGGATTCTCCAGGTGCCTCAACCAATCCACCCATATGTGTATTAAAGTTACCACCTTAATGTTATCCAAGATTAATATCTCTCACAACTTCCATGTGTATCACATCCAATCCCTGTTTACGAGCATGGATAAGCAATAAAAGAGCATAACGTATATACCCGGGGTGATCAAAGGTATTAGGTTCCTACCTCAAGTACTACAACAAAACCACATGTTCCCAATCCTACTCATGCAAATATTTGAGGGGCAAAACTAATGCATAGTAAAACCTAGGTATAGAAGAGTATGATCAAAGTGTAACTTGCCTTGCTGACGATCAGAAAACTCTAGAGATTCGTAGTAACAAGCTTCGCACTCCGGAAAATCTAGCATAAACAAATAATAGCATACATAAGCAATCAACCAAACAAGGCAAGAAGAAATCGAGAAAAGATCCAAATAAAACTCGAAACAAGAAAATAACTAATCTAAACAAAAACGAAACCTAACAGTATTATTTTCATGCGGATTAGATCTTAATAGTAGGTATATGTGATTAGCTACGATTTGCAAAAGAATCAACTCAAACGGAGCTACGAAACTCAAGATACAGACAAAACAAGATCGAATACTAATCTGAACTAAACTCAAATTCTAAATTGTAAAAATCATGTTCAAGTTGGTTTACTGGAACTAGGGGAACGTTAGGAAGAATTAGGCGTTGGTTTCACCTAATTTCGGTTAACGAGCTAAAAGTTACGCTAGTTTGAAGATGAGGGGCTAAATCGCGATAAAAGTACTCGCGGATCGGTCCCTGGCCGAAAATAAACAGAAAAAGAAAAAAATCTATCAGACGAACGTCCGCTAACTGAAACTAACGAACGAATTCGTTCGTTAACAGATTCTAACGAGTGAACGCTCGCTATTTAACAAATCTAATAAAAATAAAATCGATCTAAATCGAACTAAATTAAAACTAACAAAACATAGATTAACCGGTGAACCGGGGCGGTTTTTACCGGTTAAACGGATTCGGTCGGCGGTGGTCAACGGTGAGGCGAGGCGTGGCGGCAACGGCTCAACGGCGACTTCGGCAGCGTGCGGCGAGGCGGCGACGGCAGCGGCAGTAGCTAGCAGCGGTGGCGGCGGCTTGCGCGGGTGGTGGCGGCTTAGTGGGGAGGAGAGGGGGGGGTGGGAAGTATCTATAGGGGGTCAGGGGAGGCGAAACCGACTTGGGGAAGGGGCTACGGCGACGGGACGGAGTCGGACTCCTAGTGGAGTCCGGCAGCAGTGGCGGAGCGAGTCCGCTCGGGACTCCTCCCGAGTCAGCGGCGGGGCAACGCGAGCTGGAACTGGCCTGGCTCGGCTGGGCCGGCCCAGTTGACTTTTTTTAAACAGTGTGGCGACAAAAATCCTAATAAAATAAATTAAAATATCTAAAATTCCAGAAACAATTTTCACCATCCCTATCTAATGTTTGGGACAAAGTGAACATTTTTCTGGACTAATGTAATTTTTAAATATGCATGTTTTTATCTAATTAATGAATAAAATTGCAAATAAAATTCAAATAAAATAATTTGACTTCCAAATTTCTTTTTCCAATATTTTTCCTCTATTTTGAAGAAGTCATTTGGTCGTCTCTCATTATTTTTATTAGTTTGATATAATTGGAAAGAATTTGTTGAAATCAAATTGATCCACTTTTTCAAATTTGAAATAAATTTAAAAATGAAAATTATATGAAACCTCCAACTCTCTCCTTGGGTACTTGAGTTGCTTAATATTTCTTGGATCTCAACCAAATAAAAACCAAAATGCAGTAAAATAGGAAATGCATATGAATGATCTATGTATAACAACCAATTGAAAATTGGGATGTTACAAATGGCAAGGTCGTTTGTGCTCGTCCGCCCGCAAGAGGCATATCGATACATCAAACGCTAGAAGGCAGAGGAGGCAGAGTGCCGCCTCCGCGCTGGGAAGAGGCCGTGCACCAGGGAGCTGCTGGCGAGGGGCTGCCGGAATACTGCCCCCCTAAGAAGGGATTACTATTTTTAGTATTGTCCCTTTTCAATTTTATGCATTGTATATAGTAGTTAAGTACCATCACGTATATGTGATGATATTATATATATTCTGTGATGAACTAATGAACAATTGATATATATATATATATATGTATATATATATATTATGAATTCCATTTTTCTATCTGTTTTGTATACTAATTTGTATCTACCTGTTATCATCCACATATACAGAATGGAAAGCTTATATATACACACATTGAAACAAATCAATATATAAGAACAAAAAACAGAGTACACACATTGAAAGAGAGCAATAAACAGAGCAATATTATGATTGTTGTGAATACACAGCGATCCACGTCAAAACGCCTCAACCAAATAAAACGCGTCCATGACCAGCAGCCTTGCCTACGATAGCTCTTGGCTCTGCTTGAACTCGTGCAAGTGTTCGTCCAAGCGGTCAACATGCTCATGGTGCATCTGGACCACGATCGAGAGCTCCAAGTTGGTTATTTCATCAGAGATCACCGGCTCGAGGATGTGACGACCATGTTCCTCTACTACGCCTAGGTGGACACCTAGGCCAAGGAGGCGGTCGAGCCTAGCGGCCTGCTCGTTCACATCAAGCGGGACGCGGACAAGGTGAATGGCACGACCCATGCGAACAGAGCGATGGGCGTCCGGCGCAAGTACGGCGCAGCCGGCCTCTGGTGCAAGTATGGCGCAGACAGCCTCTACCCACTCCTGGCAAGGAATAAGGCTACTCACGGGTCGTGTACCCCAGCTGCGATGCCCTATCTGTAACAGGCAAGCGTCGATGGATCTGCTCTTGCTGTGCAGCACGCCGCGTCTCTCGCTCTGCGGTGCTCCAACGGTCTCGCTGTGCGCAGCCTAATGGCGCGGACGCGCCTAGCTTGCCCCGCGGTGCACCATCGATCATGTTGTGCTGCAAGCTACAACCTCTTGACGCTGACATGCCTATCTTGATCTGTGGTGCTGAAGCACCGTGCGCCAAGGGTCTTCGACACAAGGGGAGCCAAAGAATATTTGTAAGTATTAGCAATTGAGTTGTCAATTCAACCACACCCAGAGATTAAATATATGCGGCAAAGTGATCAGTAGCACAGTAGTATAATAGTTTTGATAGTAGTGGTAACAGTAGTAGTAACGGTAATAGTGGTAGCAATAATTTTGTAGCAGTTGTAACAGTAGCAATAGCAATAGTTACTTAGCAAGAACAATATGTGGAAAAACTCGTAAGCATTGGACCTATGAATTCGTTGGATGATATTCATCATATATTAGTCATAACCTAGGGCGACAAAGAACTAGCTCCAGTTCATAAATATAATGTAGGCATGTATTCCGTAAATAGTCATACGTGGTTATGGAAAAAAACTTGCATGACATCTTTTGCCCTACACTCCCGTGGCAGCGGGGTCCATAAGAAAACTAAGGAATATTAATGCCTCCTACTATTAGAGAACTGGAACAAAGCATGAACACATAGTGAATACATGAACCCCTCAAACTACGGTCATCACCGGAAGGTATCCTAATTGTTGTCCACTTGGGGTTTACAAATCATAACACATAATAGGTGCATATAACTTGCAATATCGGATTAAGAACATAGATATAATGGTGAAAACATAAACAATTCATATCTGAAATCATGGCACCCAGGCCCTAGTGACAAGCATTAAGCATAGCAAAGTCATATCAACATCAATCTTAGAACATATTGGATACTAGGGATCAAACCCTAACAAAACTAACTCGATTACATGATGAATCTCATCCAACTCCTCACCGACCAGCGAGCCTACAAAGGAATTACTCAGTCCCGATGGGGAGTATCATGAAATTGGTGACAGAGGATGGTTAGTGATGACGAGGACCGAAGATCCCCCTCTTCGGAGCTCCGAACGAGCTCCGGATCTAGCCTCCCGATGAAGAACTCAAGAACAAGAGGTGGTGGCGGCTCCATATAGTAAAACACAATGAAACTTCCTCTCCTATTTTTCTGAAAAAATAGGATTTTATAGCGTCCGAATTAGTGTCATCGGAGCCTTGTGGGCCTCACTACCCACCAGGGCAGGCCAGAGGGGAGTGGCGTGCCCTGGTGCCTTGTGGGCAGCTCCCCCCTCCAGTGGGTCTTGGTTCTAGTATTTTTTATTTATTTCAAAATAATTCTTCAAAAAGTTTCGAAAACAACACCATGGTAGTTCTGCTGAAAACAGCGTCAGTCCGGGTTAGTTTCATTCAAATCACACAAAATAGAGTCCAAAACAAAAGCAAAAGCGTTAGGAAAAGTAGATACGATGTAGACATATCAACTCCCCCAAGCTTAACCCATTGTTTGTCCCCAAGCAATTCAGTTGACAAACTGAAAGTGATAAAGAAAAACTTTTACGAACTCTTTTGTTCTTGTTTACATATATATGCTTAAATAGACCCATTTTTCAGCAAAGATCATGACTAACCATGCCAACAATAACTCTTACAAAATGTATTAACTCATATCAATGGCATAATCAACTAGCGAGCAATAATAAGATATCTCAAATGCCAACACTTTGTCAAAACAATCATGATATAACATGACAATAATGGTATCTCGCTAGCCCTTTCTGAGACCGCAAAACATAAATGCAGAGCGCCACCAAAGTTCAAGCAGCGACTAAACATTTTAATTCATGATAGAAGAGATCCAGTCATGATGCATTCAACATTAACTATACACAATGCATGAGGATGACAATAGTGCTCTCAGGACTAGTGTTTGTTTGAGAAGGTGATGACTCAACATAAAAAATAACCTATAAGTAAAGAGATATTCCCTTCACAGAGGAAAGCAGGGATTTGCCGAGGGCCAGAGCTCAAAGCTTAAATCATAGATAAATATAACTTTGGGAGGTGCACCTTTCCTGTCAACGTCACAACTAAGAGTTATCAATATCTTCCATGCTAAACACATAAGCGGCGGTTCCCAAGCAATAAAAATAAAGTTTACTCCTCTCCACCAACAAACACAAGCCATGGCTAACCAAATCCATGGGTGCCTTCCATACCAACAACAGTCTCGGGGGAGTTTTTTATTATTTGCAATTTTTGATTTCGAGACTGGTATCCCTATTACCAGCCCCTCTCGTGCAAGAACGAATGAATAAACACTCATCATGAGAATAACCCGCTTAGCATGAAAGATACTGACCTCCCCCTGTTGCTCCATGAGTGGTCCAGGCACACAAAAAAGATGTTCATTTGAAATTTTAGAGGTGGCACATGCAAATTTACTTGGAACGACAGGGTAATACCGCATATAGGCAGGTATAATGGACTCATCTGGAATAACTTTGGTTTAAGGATTTTGATGCACAAGCAGTAATCCCGCTTAGTACAGATGACGGCTAGCTGGAGAGCGAAAATGGTCATGAACATGCATTATGAATAATCAACATTGAATACTAGCATGAGTAGGGCATAAACACCATGAACATAAATATCGTGAAGGCTATGCTGGTTTGGATTCAACTACATGCGTGAACATGTGCCAAGTCAAGCCACTTGAAACATTCAGAGGAGGATACCATATCATCATACTACATCACAGTCATTTTGATGCATGTTGACACTCAAGATAAATCATTATCCACTCCTAGCTACTTAAGCATGGCATGAGCAACTATAATCTCTAATTTTCATTACAAGAAGGTTTAATCATAACATGTTGAAAACAAAAACAAGTTGAGTTCATACCCGCTTTTCCCTGCCACTGTCACTTCATTAAATATCGTCATTGTTGCTTTTCACTTGCACGAGCGGATGATAAGAAATAATAATACTGCAAGAGTGCCGTGGACTAAGCTGGATTCTGCAGACATTTTATTCAGAGGATAAGACAAAATAATACAGGCTCTCTTGTTAGATCAACAATAATGCACATGAGAGCCACTCAACATTTTCATTGTGGTCTTCTCCTTGGTACGACTCGACAAAAGAAAAGGTAAAGAATTTCAGAGAAACACACTGAAATATTTTTGGAGTTTTCGATTTCTTTTCTTGAAGAAAGCAAATTTAAAGAAAGAAAGTCGAACACAAGAAAAACTATTTACACGGGAAAGCTCCCAACAAACAAAAGAAGAAATGAGAAATCTTTTTGGGTTTTCTTTTGATACTACAACTAAATTAAACTAGAAAAAACTGAAAAGAAGCAAGAAATATTTTTGGATTTTCTCAAAGTTTTTCAAACACACAAGAAGAAAGCAAGAAAATAAATCTAGCATGGATAATACAATAAAAAAGTGTGGACACCGACAACTGGAATGAAGTGTGTGAACATGAACATAATGACGATGGAAATACGTACTCCCCCAAGCTTAGGCTTTTGGCCTAGCTGGTAGTCACCGTTCGCGGCCTGGATTATAGTCAAAGTGATAACTCATGGAGGCTCTTGGTGCAGCCTCCTCAGTTCGTCGGGCAGCCTCGACCAACACATTGTACTCACGGGCCTCGCTCTCAAGAATGTAATATGTTCTTTTATCGTGATAATCAAAGAGAACGGGTGCAGGCAAAATAACATGCACAATGAGATTTTATTGAACATCAAGTTGTAATTATAGTTAATGGTTGTGGCCTTAATGAAGTTATTGCGCTTCATGGCCTCAAAGTCTAAATACTGAATAGGTAGAATGGGATCATTAGGCCAAGGCTACACGGGAGGCATAAATCCCATCATAAAAGTGGCCACTATCAGCATTGCGTTGCAACCTTCGTGCAACAATTGCTCCAAGATTATAACATTTAATTCCTGTCAGAGAAGTGTGTATGAGGCACACAGTGTGCTGCTATCTTGTTTGCCCACAATGCATTTGCCATTAAAGAGTTCAAAGTAATGAATTGATGGAAAATGTAAACTTTTTATTCTGGCTTGTGTCACTCCTCTATCATCACCATAACAGGGACTAGCCAAAAACGACTCATACTCGGATCTTGGTGGTTCATCCAGCGAACCCCAATATGGAATTTTACATGCAACATATAACGCTTCTAGAGGCATGGTAAAAGCATTATCATAAAGGCTAAATGAACCTCTAGACTCACGGGGATGATATTTAAATTTCTTAGCGAATGTCTCTGTGAGGTTGAGATGTTGGATGCACTTATCTGCAATGAAGGGAGTGAGCTCGGTGTTGTGAACATATTGCTCAAATTCTTCCTTGACTTGTAAGATGCCCGTGCTATGCTACATTATCACAAAAGATCGGATGGAAATTGTTCACTCAAGTGTCAAGAGGCTACTGCACAATAAAAGATGTACCAAGACATCAATAATAGCGATGCCATATTCTTGACAAGTACCCATCGAGCGAAATCAAACATATAGTTTCCGACCAATGAACCTCCTCATCCAAGCCAAACATTTTCTTGTCAATCTTTTACCTTGCAGAAGACTTGTTGTTCTCCCTACCCAGCTTTATCCTTGTTGTCCCATACTGAGGGTGGCAGAGCATATGCGGCAAATAGAAAGTCCGTCAACACACATTTAGCAATTGCAACGACCCCAACCAGCTTTTGGTTAACACATGATCCACCTCCAGTCTGCACCCCATTAACCACTACAAGAAATTGCATACACCGCCACCATTAAGAGAAGCAATATTTTAGGCATCTATGAGGCCATGGAATCATTCGCCAAGCATAGTATCTCTTCTTTTAGTTTGCTGAAAAAACATGTGTGCCAACAATATTAACCCTCAAGCTCTGCTTCATTTACCTTCCCACCTAAAAATGGTATGTAATATATATAACAGTCTCTAGAATATTTACACAATGGAAAAAAATTAACCTTTAGAGGGTCTATATGATATTTAGGCAAACGAAAAAAGATAATGGACAACAATTTGAGTACATTTTGTATGGAACAAAGAAACAAAATGTAAACTAAAAGATACTCTTAAACCATACAGTATGTATATAGAAGGGGTGAGTGCACATGTACGTACATACAAAAATATTAGTATTGGACTACTTGTAAGTTTCTTATATCAACCAGGTTTCCGCAAAGAAAATTTTGATAACAGACAACCATGAAACAAATATTCGGGATGTGGCTTGAAAAATTGGATGTTTCTACACATATGCACAATCTGAAGTCAACAAAAGCAATGAAAATAGAGAAAAAATAACGCATAACTAACGCAGAAATAACACTTTATCAGAACGGAATGAATGCAAAATTAACAAGACAAACACTGCAGCCACAACATTTTACAATGATAATTTGCTACCTGCATCTGTTAATGATGAAAATGATACAATAGACATATGACACAACTACAGTCTCTAACAGAGGCAAATACTAATTATTCTCTCTGTAGGTCATAGGCCAATACCTGTGAACGGCAATATAGTTGTTGTACTTGTGTCCTCGTGATAAAATTATATCAGCTATTGGCAGCAAAGACACAGACAAATAGAACTTGCCGAAGTGCATTACTTGTATTAGGATTTAAAATAGAGACCAACCACCTAAATACTGACAGTACAGAAAAGCAACATCTCTAAACTGTTGAAATGCTAATTTACAAAATTCTAAAGCTCACCTTCTAGATAATGAGAATAACACGAGGATATAATTACTCATGCATGAGCTCTAACATGGTCAAGCATGTGGAGCATACAAGCTTCCAAATTTGCACTTCTATTATTGGGAACTTTATGTACATGCAACTTATCGTGTGTTTCCCATATTCTAGCACATGCAAAATTCTGAGAGCAGACTGCCCAAGCCTCTTCAACAATAGTTATCCTGTAGGAATCCTCATCCGATGTACGAATCCCGTGGAGGAAGTGGGGAAACAAATCCAATTATTTGATTTTAATAGGAGCAGTGCCGGTATTGAGGGTTTCTCTATCTCTTCACTCATGAAGTTAATACAAGTGAGGATTGATTTCAGTTATTCATATAAGAAATAAGAGGAATAAATAATCTCGGGGAAGACAAGTTTTCTCGCTCTCGGCACATCTTCGCTAGGGATTCTTCTATCCCATCAGGTAATTGACCCAAGTGATTATAATTATTAAGCTAATGATTAGTCTATATATCTCTAAAAAGAGCTGATCAAATAAACAATATTGGGGATGGCATCGTATCAACTATTGCAGACCCCAAGTTGATCAAATAAGCAAATCAGATGAGCAGTATTTGAGATGAAATATATGTGGGCACACCTCCTGGCAGATGGAATAATAGCGGCAAAGCGTGGAGGTAGAACACAACAGCACTGTGCCAATGTGATTACGGTAGAAGTCGAGAATTGAGACGGCGCGGCCTCGTCACGGTAATATGTACATATAATTTGTGAAAAGAAAAATCTTAGCAAACCATATAATTTGGAGATTGGATGAAGACCAAACCCAACACAAGAGGTATTCAAAGTAGACGTTCCCAGATAAAATACTTAACATAACAACTTGCATAGAGATCCATGACAGGAATTTCTTCTTCTCTTTATTTCATCCCCTAAAACAAAGCAGTATAAAGAAAGTACTGAATTTCCCAAATGAACCACACCAGTAACTTGTCCTTATCTCTATCTCTTCTCCTAAATCAATTTGGAAAAAGAAAGAATAACTGGATAATATTCAGATAGAAACATTGATTTCTCATCTAAGCCACATATGCATAATGCGGAACCAATCTATGTTAGAGAGTGGAGATGGAGAAAGCTCACTGGCTGATATCACTAAAAGGAGGACCTCCTATGGCGTATGGGGCTTAAATCTAATATATCAAGGTCAAAGTCTTCTCACCATTGTCGGCTAGATTACACATCTAAGTAGAGGCTGCCACTGCATGGCCACCAGACACCTACTGCTGCACTACCAATCACTTGTCACCATGTTCACAAGTACCTAGCAGCAGCATACATATCTACATATCATGAAGCGAGTACCTAGTAGCAGCAACTGTAATCAGTAAGCAAGTAACAACATGATGGCAGAGGATGGAATTTTTTTGAGGTGGGGCGAACTCTAAAGCGTAAAATAAATTATGATGCAAAACCATATTCACAATATGAAATACCACTAAGATCAATAAATTCTACATTGTCAAGATATTTTTTTTAACACAAAGCACAAATGTAGTAAAATATTTTTTACTAATTTAGACCTTTACTCCTTGCCTTTGTTGCATTGCTTTTCCTGCCCATCTTCTAGACTTCTATCTTTCTAATGTACTGGCAATGCCGTCCGCCAAAAGCAATGGCCCTGTGCAAAGCCGCCACCCTCCATAGGCCAGCCATCACACAATCTGTTGCGGTTAGCAACAATAGAAGCATTCAGTATAAACAACAGCAACACAAATTACAGCAATCAACACCCCTCTATTGTCTCCCATAAAAAGAAATAGCTAATCAGTACAAATCATGCATCCGTCCACCTCCCAATCTCATAATCTTTGTCTATATCTCTCTCTGTGTCATTCTCCCACTCTGTCACTATAGCAGCAGCACGCAACCGGCCGCTTCCCATGGTTGCACCAAGGCGCCCACATGGCCACTTCCGGGATCTGGCCTCCGCGCCCCACTCTTTTCCAGCACGACCTGCCTCCACGCACGGCCATGGATCATGGTTCGGGGAGCCTCCTCCAGTCCCCCAATAGAGAGGGGAGGGGAGGTAATTGGGGCGGTGCTGCTGGAATAGGCCTAGTCGTGCTTATCGATCGATGGACAGAGGGAGTTCACTAGCCGGGCCAATCCCCCTTTATCTTTTTCTTTTCCCCAACAAGGCAACTACAGGAAGCAGCCAGCTAGATTTCCAGCGATGCATACATGTACTATTGTATATCGCACAAAATCAAGGTAGGGCGGCCGCCTGACCTCGCCCTACCGGCTCCTTCGCCTATTGAACAAAACCAGTAGCAGCATGAACAAAATCGCAGTAGTAGGCTTAGTACTGTTGCTCTCCTCTATGATCCCTTTATATACGCAAAAGCAGTACATTAGGGCAGATCAGCAAAATTAACAACATTAGAGCAACCTTGATGCACTCGTCGGCCAGCCAGCACCTATCCCGGCGTTCACGCCCTCCTCGTACGCAGCCACTCCCCGACGTCCATGCCTTCTACCTAACCGTCTTCTTCCTTCGCCCCCAAGAATTCCCGCTCAGCGTCCCGCCCAGCTCAAGCTCCACCGCACATGCTAAAAGGGAGGAGAAGTGGGAACTCATGCATGCCGCCCAGTGTCAAGGCGCACGCGCATATAGCACGCGCCATCGACCCAATGGCGCCGCCTCGCGCGATGTGGCATGGGGGATGCAACAAAGGCGAGTGTGCGCGGGTTAAGAATTCGTCGGTGCTAGGTTTGGGGCAACGTCAGCGCCATCATGGATGGCTGACCGGTGACCATGGCAGCGGGGATGGGCTCGATCCAGCCTCTCACGTCGGTGTGCTCCTCTGGGTGCTGAGTTTGGGACCGTGTTCTCCTTTCAGTGTGGGGGCGGGGTGGGAGGGGGAAGGGATGGCCGGAGCTGTGGGAGCGTTCTGCCGGCGGAGGAGAGGATGGGCTCCGGTGGCTAAGATGGGGTGAGTGGCGGCGCTAGATCTGCTTCACGAGATGTAGAAACTTCCAGATTATCTTCTACTAGAAGAACGCCCGTGTGTTGCAACGGGGTCACATTAATTTTAAGAGTTCAATATTACGACATTGGCGACCTTTTTTACCATCAAATCCTCACACACACTCTCCTCCCTCCCTCTTCCTCACTCTCTCTCCCTCTCTCTCTAACACACACATAGCCTATTTTCCCCGTCAACAAGACTTACTCAATTGACACGGGCTTTTTAAAAACTTACTTATTGCTTATATAAACATAATGCATGTCAAATTTCAGATGTGTAGAAAAATTGAATTTCACTTTAATTGCAATGTATTTAGATAAAAACATGTAATTCAATGACCTATACTGACTCATCTGATGCACAAAATAAAAGAAGGTGGTTTAAAAATATACAATAGTTTTGCACTGCATCACAAATGATAGATAACACCTGAAAGCGTTTTTATACAGGTGCTATCTACTCCCTCCATTCCTAAATACAAGTCTTTTTCGAGATTCTAACGCGGACTACGTACGGAGCAAATAGTTTAACATGTCATATATTTGGAGTGTTAAATACTTCAAACAAAAGGCAAACAAGCCATCACGTTTGACTACATAGATTAAAATATCTGAACCATAAATTTCACATATTAACAGATGAGATTTAAAAATGTAGCGTTACTTATAAATATTACCATGTATAAATAGTTTAACATGTCACATATCATTCTGAAAAAATTACAGATAGATCAATGCCTTTCTTTTAAAAAACTTAGCTGCGTAATACGACAACCACAAGGTTTTCGGTAACCATCTTATGATAGACTAAAAAAACAATCCAAATAAAAAAAGAAGACCCTAAGGAAGAGTCCAATCAAAACACATGTGATTATGTTCAATACCAAAAGGAGAAGTCGAACTCCTGCTTCTTTCTTATAACTTACTCAGCTCTTTAAAAGAAAACTTTGTGTACTTAGATTGGAAAATAGATTTGTAGTATACTTATCAAAAAAAGCTTGGCAAAGATCAATTGATCTAGATTATAATGGAAACACGTACTACGTCGAAACTACGTACTACGTCGAAACTGGCCATGATAGTACGGATGTCATGTGGATGGACGTATTTGTCCAGGAATAACCAGGAAGAGTACTCAGAGCTCGACAACCCACCGGAGAGATCAGTGCACCCTACTTTAAACGTAGTTTCGTGGTTATGGCCGAGGCACATGTCGCCACGGTGGTTGATGTTGCAGCAGTACCTGAGTCTGGCTTCAAAATTCAAAGAACATGGCGCCGTCGACAACACCCAAGGATGCAGTGAGAGCACGGAGACCGCTCTGTCAAACGGGTTCAACGCCATGTTCAGCAGGAACAGGTACTGCGAGCCTTTGGCATGGGTCGAGAAGGCTTTGAAGCCGTCACAGAGCTGGACCTCGACGCACACCCAGGCCCGAAGCTCAGTCGTGCACGGCCACCCGTGCGCGTCGGCAAAGTGGTCCAGGAGCGCCGCCGTGGAGCGAGCGAAACCGCAGTCCACCTGCGGGCAGTAGCACGACATCGTGAGGGGGCGCCTTGAGGTGGGGGGGTGGTCGTAGTAGGCCGGCGTGGTGGCGCAGCAGTGGGCGGCGTTGGCGCACGGCACCCGGATGGACTCCATTAGCCTCTCCAGTGCGATGTTCCAGTGATAGCCGCTGGTCAACCGGATGTGACACACATGGCACCTCCTTGCAGCCATCATCTTGTCGCGGCACCACAAGCATATGGTATGACCGAAGCCACACTGCACCCGAGCAGAAATGACGTTCCAGTGTTATTGGTACACAATTGTGATGGATCGGCCTAGCATGGACGACGAGCGTACACACTTGGAAGACTGGTGGCCTGAGAGGGAGGTAGCAGATGCCGTAGTTGAGGGTATCGGCGTCATCCACTATCACAGTACCATGTTTGCAAGCGCCATGCGCTTCGCTGCCGGCTCCATCGTACCTGGAACCCGAGATGGTCGTCGTTCTTGTTCTTCTTCTCTCTTTTTTTCCCTCTGGAAATACTAACCACATCTCCTCCCTCTTCGGTGGTCTCGGGCCAACACCTTGAATCTGGAGGTGTCGCGGGCGCTCCTCCTGATGCCACAAACCCTCGCCGCCGACTGCATCACACGGATGGCCGTCCTGTCCCGCATCCTGCCTTGTACCACAACACCAACACCAGCACCACCAATCCCCATTCCCGGCACCACCCTGCCATCGCAAATTAAATAGGTACATAAATGCTTTCATGATGAGGTTTATTTGTCATGATAGGTATATGCACGTGCATTGCATCGGGCATTTTTTTAAGCGACAGGGGAACATATGGGCACACATCATGATGCAAATCAAATAAAAAAAAGGAGATTATGTTTTGGTTATGAAGCATAGAACTTCTGACAACTTTGTCCTAAGATATACTAAAGCCAAAGAATATCATAGAGGGAAATCAAATTATCTGAACGACATGACGTTATTTCACAAAATAAGTTAAATGTACATTTAAAATTTAAAATTTCCAATTGGTTATCTTTACATGTAAATAAAAACGTGGGAGTCAATATTTCAATACGCTTACCAAAAATGTTCCTCTATGAAAAATTATCATGAAGAATCACCTGCCAAGAATAAAAACTGAGAGCAAGTCTGCAAAATAACAAATTGTTAACAATATGTTCAGTAATATAAATCTCACTGTTCTTGCACACCCTTGAGACTTGAGAGCATATCATTTTCTCCCTTCAGACTATACTCTCGTCTATGAATAGAAAAAGAAAACCATAGAAACTAAATTCAGGTCTGCAGAATAACACAAAGCATCACTAACAGTTCAGTACCATGTGAATGGAGACATACCATACCATCCTTTTTACCTTCTGACTGCACTTCTATTTGTGAGAATTCCAGTAAGTAGATGGGCAATTTAGCAAAATACAACCATTGGAATATGGGAAGCCGTATAAACTGGATAATGTAGATAATATCACATGTGCATTATTGGCCTCTAAGATGGAACAAAACTGAATACTACCCAAAACAACACACAAATCTGACTAACACTTTTAAAATTTCATATCTCTCCTATACTACCTAAGAAATTCAAGTTGTATACACCTTTTCCAATTGCACAAAAATTTAATTCGGCTTCTAAAGTCTGCAATAGCCCCATAATTCAAAACAGTCTGCAATACCCCCATTACTAACTCTAGTTCAGCAAATCCCTCAGGAAGAGTCATTGGTGAGGATGGGCTAACTCCACCATATACCATAACTATTCTCAACTACCATATCCAAAAAAAGTATTGTTAATTTGACAGGATACCAAAATTGAGTTACAAATAGAAATAACAAAAGTAAAATGTCAAGCATAAGTAGTCTATTCAGAGGAATCATTCCCAAAAGCAATTTTGAGCCGAACACCAGAGCACAGCAAGTTGTGACAACTCACATCCCAAATGGTAGCAGATTTATTTAAACTGTCAGTGGCATCACAGTACAAACGTTAAAACCAGTAGCATCACACACGAACACTGTACAGTCAGTTAATGCATGCATACCTGCCGGTAACCTGCTTCCATCACCGCTCATACTCCTCTGTGTGTCCTTCATCATCATCTTTCCTTCGACCTAATGCTTCCGCAACTCCAACAACACGTTGTTGCTCCAAGAAATCAGTGAACACCACAGAGAAGGGCGTACTTGGATCCTAAACTCCAAGCAAACAATTAATTAAGATCCCTTGCACACACATAGACACACACACAGAGAGAGAGAGAGAGAGATCAGGGTATCCCAGGGTGAGGGATGAGAGAATCTGACCTACGGAGCGCGGCACCAGTTGTGTGTCGCCGACTCGCCACTACCGCTGCAGATTTAACATGACCATCGCCGCAAGACGCAAAATCTGTCGAAGCTCGCTCGCTCGGAACCGGTGAGGAACGCCGCCGCCAAGAACTTGGAGTTCAAGCCATGCCGCTGGACCTCCTCCCGCGCCTCCTAGATCATCTCCACACTGTCCCCGGAATAGGATCCGACTCCTACTCGCCTCCTCAGCCAGATCTGGCCGGAGATCGCCGTCGCCGCGCTCGGCGGCGCGCAGCAGCGTGGCGGTGGGTGGCGGGGCACTGGAGGCGGCGCACTGGAGGTGAGGGGTGGCGCGCAGCAACGTGGTGGCGGGTGGCGGCGCACTGGAGGCGTGGGAGGGGTCGTGCGGGTGGGGGTTCTTTTCTTATTTTCTCTCTTCGTTAGGAATGTAATGTGTACTTTATTAGTATGGAAAGAGATCGGCGGGAGAAATAAATCGGAGAGGGAGGTGATTTGTTTGGAAGGTGATCTTCTGTATATGGTATTATTTTTGAATTCTTAATTGTCAAATATTTACATGATTAAATTGAATCGACACCTGCTAGATCAAGCACGAATATATGGTAACTAATCTGATGGGTTTATGTGGGTGGTGAAGCGAAAATGCTGGTGGGAGGGAGACGAAATAAAACCAGCGAAATAAAACCAACAAAAGTGGTGAGACGAAAGAATACCAGCAAAAAATAACCGGCGGACTATTCACCAACTACTCTATTAGGAGTAGAGATTGGTCGTTGGCTCGGTAACCTATCTCTGTCTCACAGATTCAACATCGAATGATACATATGGCCTGAAGGCAGACACACCATCACCACCAACTCGCTTTTTTAATAGGAACGTAGAGATAGAGATAGAGATACCTACACCAACCATGAACTCGTTACACGACCATAGGCACAATTTGATATCGTCGTCCCGCATTAAGCTTGCACTTGGCTCAACATAGGACTATCGTATCGAGCTTTCACTCGATGATGCCTCCGAGGACCTCCTCAAATAACTCCTAAAGAGGTGCATTTTATTCGTGAACAATTTTCTGAAATTTTTGGGGTCACAAATTAGTCAAGAAAGCTTCACAAGATTGATAACAACTACTCATATGGATGCCTAGAGGCCAAATCAATCATTCAAATTACTTGGAACTCCAAAAATTTAACATGCAAACTCATCTACAACAGCACAAAGAGTAGCTAATTACTTGAAATATAAACTACTAGAACAAAAACTAATTGGAGCAATGGAGGAGTCACATATCAAGTAGCAATCCCCCAAAACAGTTTTGGAAATGGAGCTTTGAGCAAAGAGATCGAAATCCGTGGGTTTGAGAGCAAGAACATGAGAGAGATAGCAATAGTGATTTTTTTGGAGGTAGGTGATGACATGGGCTAAAGGGATAAGTGCGGGGGGCACATGTGGTGCGCCCGGGGTAGCTGGTGCGCCCTGGTGCCTTGTGGGCGCCAGGTGCACCTTCTCGTGATGTTATTTGTACCAAAAATTCTTAAATATTCATAAAAAATCATGTTAAAATTTCAGGTCATTCTAAGCACTTTTCTTTTTGACCACTTTTTTATTGCACGGAAAAATTCAGAAAACAGGATAAAATGGCATTTTATTTTATTTAACTAAGAATAACAGAAAACAAAAAGTAGGGATAGAAGGTTGTGCTTTCTAAATTCATCGACCACGTGTCTCTAAAAAATAATCCATTAATAAGGTTGATCAAGTCTTATTAATAATCACCTTCGATTAACATGAAACCGGAGAACCATCGTAAAACACTAAGTTACCTCAACAACGATATGCATATACCCAAGAATAAGCATTTCATATTTCTTCTTGGCCATAGGTAAAGGGAGTTGAAAACTTCCAATAGTAATTGTCGTAGACTTTTCAATAACATTAATACCATTCACTTGAAATTGTTTCTTCGGAAAGTGCACCATATGCTCATTACCATTGATATGAAAAGTGATTTGCTTTTATTGCAATCAATAACAGCTCCTGCAATATTCAAAAAGGTTCTACCTAGGATAATCGACATGTTGTCATTCTCGGGCATCTCAAGTAAAACAAAGTCTGTTAAGATAGTAACATTTGCAACAACAACGGGCACATCCTCACAAATACCGATAGGTATGCCAGTTGGTTTGTCAGCCATTTGCAAAGATATTTCAGTAGGTGTGAATTTATTCAAATTAAGTCGTTTACATAAAGAGAAGGGCATGACACTAACACCAAGTCCTAAATCACATAAAGCGGTTTTGACGTAATTTCTTTTAATAGAGCATGGTATAGTTGGTATTCCTGGATCTCCTAGTTTTTAGGTACTCCATCCTTAAAAGAATAATTAGCAAGCATGATGGAGATTTCAGCTTCAGGTATTTTTTCTTTTACTAGTAACAATTTCTTTCATGTATTTAGCATAAGGGGTCATCTATAAAATATCAGTCAAACAAGTGCGCTAAAAGACTGGCCTAAGTATTTCAGAATAGCGTTTAAATTCTTCATCATCTTTTTTCTTAGATGGTTTGTGTGGAAATGGCATGGGTTTCTGAACGCATGTCTCTCTTTCTTTACCATGTTTTCTAGCAACAAAGTCTCTCTTATCATAACGTTTATTTTTAGGTTGTGGGTTATAAAGATCAGCAGAAGGTTCTATCTCAACATCATTATCTAGTTCTTTTTCATTGTCTCATTGGGTATATTCATGAACATCATCATTAACATTTTCGTTATCAACAGATGAATGTTCATTATCACATTGAGTTTCGGCATCTGAGATAGAGACATCATTGTTATCTTCAGAAGGTTTTTCTATTTCATCTTCACTAGATGTATGCAAAGTCCTATCATTTTTCTTTTTCTTTTTCTTTTTATTTTTAGAAGGACTAGGTGCATCGGTATTAATTCTTTGAGAGTCTTGTTCAATTCTTTTAGGGTGTCCCTCGGGATAAAGTTGTTCCTGAGTCATTTTGCCTCCTCTAGTTGCTACTCTAACAACATAATCTTTCATATTATTGTTCATTTCACTAAGTAGTTCTCTTTGAGATTTAGCAACTTGTTCTAACTGAGTTTGAAACATAGAGGCATGTTTTCCTACACCTCTAACATCATTAGTGGTTCTAAATAACAAGTCACTCAAGTGAGCTATCATATTATAATTTTGTTTCAATTGTTTCATAACATTCGCATTGAAATGATCTTGTTTCAAAACATAATTGTCAAATTCATATAAGAATTGACTAGGATGTTTATTGTAAGGGATGTCACCTTCATCAAACTTTAATAAAGAATTTATCTCTACCACATGTGGTGGTGGTGTGTCAAGACCATGTATTTCTTCAATAGGTCTTAACGTCTTCAACTTTAATACCTTTTTCCTTCATACATTTCTTTGCCTCTGGCATATCTCCGGGACTGAGAAATAAGATACCCCTCTTCTTCGGAGTGGATTTAGGTGGTGGTTCGGGAAGAGTCCAATCATCATAATTCTTCAATCTTATTCAATAATTCCTCAGCTTGTTCAACACTTCATTCCCTGAAAACACAACCAGCACAACTGTCTAGGAAGTCCCTAGAAGCATCGGTTAGTCCATTATAGAAGATATCAAGTATTTCATTATTCTTAAGAGGATGATCAGGCAAAGCATTAAGTAATTGGAGAAGTCTCCCCCAAGCTTGTGGGAGACACTCTTCTTCAATTTGCACAAAGTTAAATATTTCCTGTAAGACAGCATGTTTCTCATGAGCAGGAAATTATTTTTCAAAGAGGTAGTAAATCATATCTTGGGGACTACGCACACAACCAGGAGCAAGAGTATTGTACCATATCTTAGCATCACCCTTTAATGAGAACGAAAATAACTTAAGAATATAGTAGTAGCGAATTTTCTCATCTTGAGCAAAAAGGGTGGCTATATCATTTAGTTTAACAAGATGTGCCACAACAGTTTCAGTTTCATAGCCATGGAAAGGATCAGATTCAACCAAAGTAATTAACTCTGGGTCGACAGATAATTTACCTTATCGGTAGCAAAGATAGGTGAAGTAGCAAATTTAGGATCACATTTCATTATAGCATTCAAGGATTTTTCTTTCAACTTGCATAATAATTTATTAAGATCATCTCTATCCTTGCAAGGAGGAAAGTCTCTAGCTACCTCTCCATCCATAACATAACCCTCAGGTATCTTAGGCAATTCAAATCTAGGAGAGTTAGATCTAATTGGTGTTTCAAAATTCTCACTTTCAAGGACTTCATCAGTTTCAGCATTCTCAATATCTTTAGCTCTAGCAAGTTGTTCATCAAGAAATTCACCTAGTGGCGCATTATCATCAAGCAAGGTACTAGCATAATCATAAGCATCATTCATAGCAGAAGTAGCATCATCAATAATTTTCAACATATCAGGATTTATAGCATGTGGTGGGGTTGCAAGTCTATTCAAATAGAAGGTGAATCAAGTGCAGAGTGTGATGGCAATTGCTTACCTCCCCTCGTCTTAGAGGGAACGATCATGGTTCTTGTATCTTTTAGATTCTTCATAATGATAAATAGATATAAATCCCAAGTGACTCAACAAATATAGCTATGCTCCCCAACAACGGCGCCAGAAAACAGTCTTGATAACCCACAAGTATAGGGAATCGCATCTATTTTCGAGGGTAGAGTATTCAACCAAATTTATAGATTCGATATAAGGGGAGCCAAAGAATATTTGTAAGTATTAGCAGTTGAGTCAATTCAACCACATCTAGACATTAAATATCTGCAGCAAAGTGATCAGTAGCACAGTAGTATGATAGTTTTGATAATAGTTGTAGCAGTGATAGCAATAATTTTGTAGCAGTTGTAACAGTAGCCATAACAATAGTAACTTAGCAAGAATAATATGTGGAAAAACTCATAGTCATTGGATCAGTGAATTCTTGGATGATATTCGTCATATATTAGTCATAACCTAGGGCAACACAGAACTAGATCCAGTTCATAAATATAATGTAGGCATGTATTCCGTAAATAGTCATACGTGCTTATGGAAAAGAACTTGTATGACATCTTTGTCCTACCCTCCCGTGGCAGCGGGGTCCATAAGGAAACTAAGGGATATTGAGGCCTACTTTTCATAGAGAACCAGAAAAAAGCATTAACACATAGTGAATACATGAACTCCACAAACTACGGTCAAACTACGGTCATCACCGGAAAGTATCCCAATTGTTGTCACCTATGGGTTTATGAATCATAACACATAATAGGTGCATATAACTTGCAAGATCAGATCAAGAACATAGATATAATGGTGAAAACATAAACGGTTCAATTCTGAAATCATGGCACTTGTACCCTAGTGACAAGCATTAGGCATAGCAAAGTCATAGCAACATCAATCTCAGAACATAGTGGATATTAGGGATCAAGCGCTAACAAAACTAACTCGATTACATGATGAATCTCATCCAACTCCTCACCGACCAGCAAGCCTATGAAGGAATTACTCACTCCTGGTGGGGAGCATCATGAAATTGGTGATGGAGGATGGTTCGCGATGACGAAGACCGAAGACCCCCCCCCTCTCCGGAGCCCTGAACGGGCTCCAGATCTGGCCTCTCGGTGAAGAACAGGAGGTGGTGGCGTCAACATGGCACCCGCCGGGTTCGGGTGCGGGTAATGGTCGCCCACACCCTTACCCGTCTCAAACTTTTCGCCCAAACCTATACTCGTACCCGCACCTCGGGTCTTAAATTGTTCCCATACCAGTACCCGGCCGAGTGCGGGTAATACCCACGGGTAAAAATAACCATCTCTGCCACCATTCATAATTCACATTTCACCATGTATTTTTAGCTATACACAAAGTTTCAGCGTGTATACTTCAAATTTTCAACACATATATACCACATTTTAGCATTTGAGCACATACATATCACGATTTGTTGTGCGATGAAATAAAAAATGGTATTACTTTATAAAATTGGATAGTGATAAGCATGAACTAGATGGCACCAAGCAATGTCGAATTACATTCATGGATGAGTAGCCTATAAGTGAACTTAGGGAAACATTCACATATGTTCTTTGTTCTTTTTTCCAATTACAAGAAAAACTAGAGGGACAGAATTTTCTATAGTTTTCTTTTACTGAAGTTACTTATGCATCCTCTACTTTCAAATGATCAAATGAAGAATACTATAATAAGATCAATAAAATTAGAGACAAAATAATGAGTTTACAAAACAAGGTCAACACATTTAAACAAGATCATGGAGAAGGATAAGGGGAGAGGATTTTGGGTGGAAGCTAGCGGTTGCATTTTTGTACGCGGGTATGCGAGTACGTGGGAATGGGTATTGCCTTCCTGTACCCATACTCGGCTTACCCAATGGGTATAATTTTTTCCCATTAATAAACCTATGGCACTCGTATAGTGACGTGCTATACAAATTGTTTTTAACCCCTTTCTACAATAGTGTTTGGAACCGTCACCAAGTGAGTGTGGGCGATAGGGGGGGGTCCTTCCCACACGACCCAAAAACTGTCGGGGATAGGCCCTTCTGGCACACTAGCTGGGGCAAAATGAGTTCATGTGCGATGTGGCGGGGCATCAAAACCCAATTGTTTCTGTTCGTGTACATCCCACACGGTGAATCCCAGCAAAACATTTCCGCTTGTATGTATATCACACACAGTTTTTTGTGTGTATACGTTTGTGCAAGGTGGCCTAATGCAAACAGTTCTCTGCCGGAAGCCGTGTGAGATTGTTAGCTGATCAAACATGCCTACTTTCTAGAAACCATGTGTGTTGTTTGAGTTCATCGCCCATGGTGTTGTCTGAGTAACCGTCTGCAATAGAAAACCCCAATAAGGAGGGTAATTAGCCTATTATTGATAATCCATGTACTAATCAAATTGATATTTCTTATAAAAACACACCAGATGTTTCATATACGTATAACAGCAACCAGGATTTCATAATCGAATTACAACAGATAGCTTCGGCACTCAGTTCTTCCATTACACAACAGCACCAAGTTTCACATGCAGCATCAAAAACCTTTGGAAAGTAGCATCATATACGGTAAATAGACAGATGAATCTCATCTGAGAAACTGCAGAAGCGGAAGGCAAATGTTGAGCCTTCAGTGATGTTGAATGTCCTTGCAACTTTAGGACAATGGCTATGGATAATTGCCCGCCCAACCTTCGTCCTCTTTAGCAAGACTTCAATATTGTACCACGTGTGTTGAATGAATACCTTCCTCGCCTCTTGACCATGCAGGTGGTTTGAGAGGTAATCATCAATGAACTGCTTTGAAAAGTACTGAAAACAAAGATATGCAAACAAGGAGTTAATATCATCCTATAGTTGACTGATGGCGCAAGGAGTAAAAACAAGGTAAAAGAGTTAGTACCATCCAATAGTTGAGTGATGTCTTCTTCATTGTGCAAACAAAGCTCTTGTTGTTATTCTTCGCAAGTTTCTTCATCCTAAAATCTTTCTGAGTTTCTTAACTTGACTGATATTCATGGACATCTAATTTCCCCATATGCAAAATGGGTCGAACAACGCGTCTAAGCCTCTGATAGCAGGACCTACATGTGCAAGACCAAATTGTAAGAAACCTAAATATTAGAATGATTCCTGTAGCTGCACAATAATGTGCTATTAGCCAAAGGACCATGCTTGAACAAACCTCGATGATAAACCGCAGTGTCTCCCATTGTTTCCCTTCAACACACATAAGGAAGATCTTGATCAGGTTAACTGAGAGTTGTCATACTATCAGTACAATATGTATTGAGTACAGCCAAATTCAATTTATTTCACATATGTAACAATACAAAATTGTACCCACAACAAATGAAAATCAAATTGCAGAACTGAACCAAATAGTTAAATGGACAGCAGACCAAATGAACCAAAATAGTTAACTAAGCATGACATTGCAGAATAGAAACATGTACTAGAAGATAAGACAGTTAACAAAACAAAGAATGCTTGAGAACACTACTACGAAATGTAGCAATTGTTGGACCAAACTGTTAACTGAACATTACATTTCAGAGGACCAAAGTGTTAACTGAACATTACATTTCAGAGGACCAAACTGTAAACTAAACATCAGATTGCATATTGACATTACATAGGACAAATCACTAGAAGGAATTGGTGGTGGCCTCGAGAAAACAACACGAACTGTATTTTAAAGTAGACAACCGCGTGGCGGTGTCAATGGTGGTCTCGAAGACGAGGTGCTCCTCCAAGATCGGCACGCACGACAGCCATAGCAACCTCGTGCGTGTGTGCGGCCATGATTTGGTTCTCCGCTGCCAGATGCTATTGAGCTCCATGTTATACTGCGTGCAAAATGGTTGTGGGTGGCGCTTAATTGGAGGAGGCGGACAGTGATTTCGGCGGAAGGTGTCACGCCATCGGTCGGGGCATGTAGGACGGGAAAGGAGGAGGATGGTGTGGGTGGGGTGTGGATTACCTGACCATATCGATGAGGCCGCGCAGCAAGAAGAAGGGTCGGCGGCAAGGAGGGCGCACAGCAAGAAGAAGGGTCGCCGGCAAGGAGGCAGCGCTGCAAGAAGAAGGTTCGCTAGCATGGAGGCTGGGCTGCCAGTAAGCAGTAGTGAAGGTTTGAACTTGGAAAGCAAGGAGGAACAGTGGATATGTGGCTTTTGGTGGGAGGGAGGGGGCGGGGAGATAGATATTTCCGCGGTGGCAAAAAAATTCCCTCGGTGCCGTGAGAAACTGGTGTGCAAGTGTGTTCAAGCGGGGGCGGTGGACTCTAGACGATGAAGCTTCCTGCGTAAGCTAGACAAGACGGTGCACCAAGATATTTCATATCGCATCCCACACGATTCTTTCTTGTAAATTGTTTGTGGTATACCTGATTTTTTCATTATGTTTTGAAAGACAAAATGGTGTTATGGAGGGAAAGGATGGTGTTTGAATTGCTAGAACATTTATGTAAGTGAACATGCAACTACATGAGTGTCGTGTTTAAATTTGGAATTATTCCGGGTTCGTTTGGCATTTTTATGGATTAATTGAGTTTCTCGGCATTTAATGTGCATAATTCAAATTTGAACTACAAGCACATCCTCCAGTGCCCTAAAGTTTGTTGAAAAATCACATGTGTGTCTTTGGGTGAATTTATGGGTCCCATGCAAAAACTGGGAATGAAATTCAAACATCTGGGCATCGTGGCTCGGTCGGGAACATTAAGAAACTTGGTTTTTAAATTCCTGGAAATTCAAAAGTCGCCTGGAAATCATGAAACTTGGCATGGTATCATTTCATGCCACCAACATGTTGTGGTAAAAAAATTGGCCGCATTTGGACAAGTTTTTGGTATAAGCTTCTTGTGAACCGGAGCTTCTCTCGAGAAGACTCGTGGTTCCCGAGGGGGGACGTGTCACCTTTGTGTTCAAAACGACATACGCTGCCTCCCCCCCTTATTTTTTTACAGAGGCAACATAGAACTATTGGAGTGTCGTGTTAAAATTTGGAATTATTTCGGGTTCGTTTGGACTTTCTTATACATTAATTGAATTTCTGGTCATTTAATAGGCATAATTCAAATTTGAACTACAAGCACATGCTCCAATGCACCAAAGTTGGTTGAAAAATCACATGTGTGTCCTTGGGTGAATTTCTAGGTCCCATTCAAGAAATGAGAATGAAATTCAAACATCTGGGCGTCATGGCTCGGCTGGAAAGATTGAGAAACTTGGTTTTTTAATTGATGTAAATCCAAAACACACCTGAAAATCATGAAACTTGGCATGGTGTCATGACATGGCACCAACATGCTGCGGTAAATTTTTTAGCTGAATTTGGACAAGCTTTGGTATAAGCTTCTTGCAAACCGGAGCTTCTCTCAAGAAGGCTCGTGTTTCCGAGAGGAACGTGTCACCTTTGTGTGCGAAATGACATATGTACACTGCCTTCTCCAACCTTAATTTTTTTACACAGGAAGATTAGACCAAATAGAAGTATCATGCTAAATTTTGGAATTATTCTAGGTTCATTTGGCCTTTTCTATACATTAATTGAATTTCTGGTCATTTAATGTGCATAATTAAAATTTGAACTACAAGCACATGCTCTAATGGACCAAAGTTGGCTGAAAAATCACATGTGCATCCTTGGGTGAATTTCTAGGTCCCATGCAAGAAATGCGAATGAAATTCAAACATCTGAGCGTTGTGGCTCGGCCAGAAAGATTGAGAAACTTGGTTTTTTAATTCATGTAAATCCAAAACACACCTGAAAATCATGGAACTTTGCATGGTGTCATGACATGGCACCAACATGTTGCAGTAATTTTTTTTGGCCGAATTGGGACAAGCTTTGGTATAAGCTTCTTGCAAACCGGAGCTTCTCTCAAGAAGGCACGTGGTTCCGAGAGGGAACGTGTCACCTTCGTGTGCGAAACCACATACATACACTGCCTTCTCATGCCTTAATATTTTTACACATGCAGATTATACCAAATAGAAGTATCATGCTAAATTTTGGAATTATTCCAGGTTCGTTTGGACTTTTTATACATTAATTGAATTTCCGGGCATTTAATGTGCATAATTAAAATTTGAACTACAAGCACATGCTCCAGTGCACCAAAGTTGGTTGAAAACTCGCATGTGTGTCCTTGGGTAAATTTCTAGGTCCCATGCAAGAAATGAGAATGAAATTCAAACATCTGGGCGTCGTGGCTCGGCTGGAAAGATTGAGAAACTTGGTTTTTTAATTGATGTAAATCCAAAACACACCTGAAAATCATGAAACTTGGCATGGTGTCATGACATGGCACCAACATGCTGCGGTAAATTTTTTAGCTGAATTTGGACAAGCTTTGGTATAAGCTTCTTGCAAACCGGAGCTTCTCTCAAGAAGGCTCGTATTTCCGAGAGGAACGTGTCACCTTTGTGTGCGAAATGACATATGTACACTGCCTTCTCCCACCTTAATTTTTTTACACAGGCAGATTAGACCAAATAGAAGTATCATGCTAAATTTTGGAATTATTCTAGGTTCATTTGGCCTTTTCTATACATTAATTGAATTTCTGGTCATTTAATGTGCATAATTAAAATTTGAACTACAAGCACATGCTCTAATGGACCAAAGTTGGCTGAAAAATCACATGTGCATCCTTGGGTGAATTTCTAGGTCCCATGCAAGAAATGCGAATGAAATTCAAACATCTGAGCGTTGTGGCTCGGCCAGAAAGATTGAGAAACTTGGTTTTTTAATTCATGTAAATCCAAAACACACCTGAAAATCATGGAACTTTGCATGGTCTGATGACATGGCACCAACATGTTGCAGTAATTTTTTTGGCCGAATTGGGACAAGCTTTGGTATAAGCTTCTTGCAAACCGGAGCTTCTCTCAAGAAGGCTCGTGGTTCCGAGAGGGAACGTGTCACCTTCGTGTGCGAAACCATATACATACACTGCCTTCTCCTGCCTTAATATTTTTACACATGCAGATTAGACCAAATAGAAGTATCATGCTAAATTTTGGAATTATTCCGGGTCCGTTTGGACTTTTTATACATTAATTGAATTTTCGGGCATTTAATGTGCATAATTAAAATTTGAACTACAAGCACATGCTCCAGTGCACCAAAGTTGGTTGAAAACTCGCATGTGTGTCCTTGGGTAAATTTCTAGGTCCCATGCAAGAAATGAGAATGAAATTCAAACATCTGGGCATCGTGGCTCGGCCAAAAAGATTGAGAAACTTCATTTTTTAATTCCTGTAAATCCAAAACATGCCTGAAAATCATGAAACTTGGCATGGTGTCATGACATGGCACCAACATGTTGTGGTAATTTTTCTGTCTGATTTGCGAAGGCACACACGTTAAAAATCGACAGTCATTTTGGAACAAGTGTTGTCACATTACAAATAGGAAACACAACTATTATTGAAACCATGGGCATTCTACTTACCAATTACGTGTTGCCACACGTCCCTTTTTATTGGCTAGGAGGTGTCGTGCGAGGTAGCTATTTGAGTACGGGAGGTGTGCGACCAGACCCCTGCGTGTGCTCATCGGGAGGAGAGCCCTCTGACCTCTATCCGCCGCGCACCTCCCTCCCCACGTCTCCATTAATGGCGCCCGAGCCCCTGTTTCACTGCATGGCCATGTCTCACTGGACTGAGATTTAAGAGAGAAAAATAAAAATCTAAAAAGAAAGTTTTGCACCGATCTTGATGTAAGATCTGACGGACCTATATAGCATCGACTGCGACTTATAGCAAGCATGATGAATATAGGATGATGACAGTGGATAATAATTGTCTTGCATGTTTAGGAACATAATTAAAAAAGGCACATGCGGCAACGCCCGAAATACACAAGAGCAAAAGAAGAAGGAAGACAAGATCTGGCTCGCTGATCTCTACTTTCTTGATACATTGCTGCAGGCCGCGGGAACTAGTCTCCACGCGAGCGGGGATGGGCTCTTTCCTGTCCTCAATATGCTGCTTGAGAGCATCCATGGATTCCTCCACCAGCCTTTTGCTCTACATGCGCAACACATCATTCTCATCCATAAGTTTCTCGACGATGACGCTGGTCCTCTTCAACAAGGCACTGGTCTCCTCCTGCTGCTCTGCACCGACGATCTTTGCCCTTGGCAAGTCGCGCTCGGCCTGGAGCTTCTCATTGCTCTCCCTTAGTTGTCGGATGACGTTGGTAGCATGTTCAAATGAGGCTTTCATGCCGTCCTGCAACCTTGCCCAGCTAGAGATCTGATCCATCTGGCTATGGACGATCGCATGCTTCCGCAGTGTGGCCAGACATCTCTACTGCTTCCGCGGTGCGGCCAGACATCTTTACTGCTTCCGCGGCGTGGCCGAATCAGTCCACTGCATCGATGGTGCGGCGGGACCTCCGTGCTGATTCGGCGGCGCGGTAGGACCTCTGTGCTGCTAGAGTTGAGGAGGAATGTGCAGTCATCTTGGAGCAGTAGTATTTATAACCGAGTACTAATACGCTCCTAAGTGGGAAACCGTTTAGGTTTTGATTGGTATGAACAGGTTTGCAATTTGTAAGTTGATGGGAGGCATGCTCGAAATTTATTGACGGTTCTATAATTTCTAAGTGCGGCACTATTCCCGGACGGCGTAACGTGGGCACGCTTTCTTGGCCGCGTACGTGGCATTTGGTGCACCACAATAGGAAATGTCAGCACATGTCTTGTTCCAAGAACTGTGAATGCTCATTATTACCATCGCGCACGCTTTTTTTAATTAGAATGTATGCCCGTCTACCGCACACACGTTGATCTGTATAATTGTTTCTGTTTGTTGTGGCTAATCGTAAATAGTTCATCCGTGTGAAGTGTATGCCATTGTCGGTGTCAAAACTAGCGGATCTCGGGTAGGGGGTCCCGAACTGTGCGTCTAGGCGGATGGTAACAGGAGACAAGGGACACGATGTTTTTAGCCAGGTTCGGGCCCTCTCGGTGGAGGTAAAACCCTACTCCTGCTTGATTAATATTGATGATATGGGTAGTACAAGAGTAGATCTACCACGAGATCGGAGTGGCTAAACCCTAGAAGCTAGCCTATGGTATGATTGTTGTTCGTCCTACGGACTAAAACTCTCCGGTTTATATAGACACCGGAGAGGGCTAGGGTTACACAGAGTCGGTTACAATGGGAGGAGATCTTCATATCGTATCGCCAAGCTTGCCTTCTACGCCAAGGAAAGTCCCATCCGGACACGGGACGGAGTCTTCAATGTATCTTCATAGTCCGGGAGTCCGGCCAAAGGTCTCATTCCGGCCATCCGGACACCCCCTAATCCAGGACTCCCTCAGTAGCCCCTGAACCAGGCTTCAATGACGACGAGTCCGGGGTGCAAGTTGTCTTCGGCATTGCAAGGTGGGTTCCTCCTCCGAATATTCCATAGAAGATGTTGAACACCAGGGTAGTGTCCGGCTCTGCAAAATAAGTTCCACATTCCATCGTAGAGAGAATAATATTTGTATCAATCGGATCTGTTGACGTATTCCGCGGCGTGACATCATGCCACGGCCAGGCTTTTATTCATTTTATTGTTCCACCTCAGCGTGTTTAGCGAGGCGGTTTTCTTGGCACGTCTTGTCAAAGCAGAGATCGTGTCCCCTTATTCCGGGATTCTCATCAATACGGGCGTGGGTAACCCAACCGTGACTTAGGTATGACTCCCTAATTGAAAGCGAGTCTCAAACAGTTACGGGGAGGGCTCTTGGTATTCACCTCCTTTATAAAGGAACCAAGGCCCGGCTCCCTTGCTCTTAAACCAATCAAATCCGCCCCTCGCTTCGAGTTCCAACACCCAAAGCTCTAGTTTTAGGCGCTTCGGACCTTCGAAGATGTCCGGCTCTGAACCTCAAGGCCGGTGGATGCCTTCCTCCATTACGGAAGAAGATGTGCGAAAGCTAAGAGATGCCAGGTATCTAACCGGTGAAATCTCGCATAGACTACCTACTCAAGGGCAAGTTGTTCCCGCTCCCCAGCCTGGTGAAAGCGTGGTGTTCGCATCTCACTTCCTTTGGGGACTAGGCTTCCCGATCGATCCCTTTGTGAGGGGGCTTATGTTTTACTACAGGCTGGAGTTCCACGACCTAGCTCCGGAGTCCATCCTCCAGATCTCATCATTCATTGTCGTGTGCGAAGCCTTCCTCCATATCACCCCTCACTTCGGATTGTGGCTAAAAACTTTCAAAGTGGAACCGAAAATGATCGAGGGACAGCACGCTGAGTGCGGAGGGGCTATAATAAGCAAGATGGACGATGCTCCATGGCCCGAAGGCTCTTTTCAAGAGGAGCTCGGTTTATGGCAATGGGACTGGTTTTACATCACAGCCCCTAGGGGCACCACATGGGTGGCACCGCCTACTTTTCGCTCGGGTCCCCCACCACAGCTGGCGTCATGGATTAATGAAGGACTTATCTGGGGGCCGCCAAAAGACGTGCCCCTGCTGCAGGGCCGTATTCGAGATCTCCTAGAAAGAGATATCAATCTGACCGTGGTGGCGCAAGTCATGGTGATTCGCCGCACACTGCCCTGCAAACGTCGACCTCTCCACCTGTGGGAGTTCAATCCTGAGGGACCACGGGTCCTACAACATTTCATGGGAATGACACCCATGGAGATGTAAAAATTGTTCTTCAGATCACAAGCAAGGTGTCTGGATTTGTCCGAGGACGCAGGTCTGAGCTGCAACTGCCCGAATGCTAAAGTAAGTAGCCCCGTATTTGAACACACCATCCATATTTTTATCAAATCTACCCTTTAGCAGAGTTGCCCTTTGAACTGGAGTGGATAGCGAAGGCAAAGCTTATCAGGTGTCCAGCCCCCCTGCCCGAGACCGTGCCGAATCCCATGCTAACCAAGATGCTGGAGGCCGCACCATTGGCGGAAGGCGAAGGGGGGAACCAAGGAGCTACCGCCTCCATGAAGGAGGCCGTTAGGAAGGGAAGAATCAAAAATTCTCCCGACCAGGGAAAGAAAAGGACTGCCTCTGAAGACCCGGAGGTGATAACCTCAAAACGGGGAAAGAAATCTTCGTCAGAGGGTTCGGCACCGGAGAACGCCCCAGCCGAATCGCCCCCTAAAGGGGACCCGCTCTCCCCCGGGGCGTAAGTGAAGGGAGGGGTTCCATAATGAATCACATTCATGTTTTATTCCTGAGGAAAATAACTGAAACATTATCTTGCAGTTCGGATCTCAACCCTTCTCAGCAGAGGTCATCTTCAGGGGATCTTCGTCCAGAGATGATAGAGAGCAAAACGCCTCCCCTTGTTCCACAGTCTCACGAGGCTGGCGATCCCGAGGTATTGTCCCGGAGGGTTTTTTCAAGTCCGGACCCTGGGAAAGGTCGTCAAACGAGTCCGGCACCCTCTTGCGCGCCGACGGAGGGGCTGAAGGATCTGCTTAGTAGGGCGTCCATCTCAGAAGAACACCGTATGTTGATGGATACGGTGATTGGAAGGATTTCATCCGCGGAAAGCGGATTGTACGAGGCTGCCAGGAGTTTACTAACATGCTTTGAGGTATGTAAAAAGGTGTACCTTTTGGTAGAGCCGCATATTAAATGTGCCCTGTATGAATAGTAGCCCCTGAGACTCTGTGTGTCGTCACGAGTGATGGCGCACAGAGGATCATAACCCCAGGTATAATGTGCCGCCTATTCCATGAAGGTGGCGAGGCGTTCGGTGGCTAGCCGGACTGATGAATCTGCCGAACTAAAGCGGCAACTTGACGTAGCAGATGCCGAAATCGCGCTTGTACATAAGTGGCTAGACGAGGCTCAAGGTATGTTCAAAAGACACCCAGTAATAGGAGCTTGATGCTCGGGCCTTATATATGCTTTATGTAGATGGTGTTGCTGCCGTGGAGAACCTTCGAGTGGAGCTTGCCCGAGCAAAGGAGCAAGCAAGGAAGAGTGATGTGGCTGCCGTTAAAGCAGCTGAAGAGCTAAAAGCCGAACAGGCTGCTCACTGCCAGAGCAAGAAGGAAATGGTCGAGATGGCCATAAAATTTAAGGATGCTACCGACCGCTGTAGATTTCTTGAACAAGAAGATAGGACGGCTCAGAAGGATCTTGAAAAGATCACTGCCGAAGCCAAGGAAACTTGCTCTGCCATGAGAGCGATGAAGGAGGAGCTGCGTCAGGCCGGAGATATCACCGCTGGAAAGCCTTATATGCTGCGGATGAAGTTCGGAGACCGCAAGTATGCTCCATTAGACCGGCAGTGGAGTTCGGAAAACGCTTATCTGGATTTGGCCGCAAGTGCGGCGGACACGACCGAACACTTCCTCAGCTGAGGGGACCATGAATTGGAAGAGCTTTTTTGGTCGCAGTACCACAATCCAGAACGCCCACTGTCAGTATCCAACCGTTTAGCCGCCTGGGCAGAGCTGAACAGATTATCCGGACTCGCCATGAAGTATGTTGTGAGTCGTCTGTGGCCGGAGAAGCCGGAGCCGAAGAGTTATTTTGGCTTGGTACAGCAGTTCCTTGGTTCGGTGCCGCATGCTGATGCAATGAAGAGGTCGGCGTGCATAGAGGGCGCACAGATGGCTCTTGCCCGTGTCAAAACATACTGGGCAGATATGAAGGCCAGTATTGTTGCGTCCCAGGATTCGGACGAAAGCCGAGTACCTGCCAAGCACTATTTTGAGGAAGTTCTTCCTGGCGCTCGTATAATAGAGTCGCAGTGCTCGAAGGATGTTGTGTTCGAATAGCTTATACTATGTGTAAGAAGAATTGTGTTTTTATGAAAAAAGCTTTTTTATACTTGTGCTTGCAAGAATCATGATGCCTCCTGTGCGGCCGTTTAATGTATATATTTGTATATAACCTGAAAGATGGCAGTCGTTGGCTTCAGCCGCCACGCATAGAATGCGGGGGTGTTCACAAAAAGGCGCCTTTTCACACTTAATCCAACGTCTTGGTCCTACAAAGGAGGTGATGGCGCGGCGAACTAGGCAACCGGACTATAATGCTTTATCACTTTCACTTAGCCATAGGAGTTTGACAGTGGGGCTACTGAATAGCCCCTAGGGGCACCACACTCGCCCGAATTCGGGGCGCGAGTGTGCCTGACCGGGAAGCGGCCCTTCGTTAATGTGGGGGAATCCGAAAGATTCCGAAAGTCATCGAGTGGTTGACCAGTCTCTCGCTATATCATGACAGTCAGTTTTCGGCTTTCTCTACTGAGGTGCTCACCTGGCCGAACCGGGGCACAATCGCAGTAGTTCTCCTGGTGCCGCGTTAGCCGATATTATGGAAGGTAAGGCAGCAAAACACAGGAGCCGGGCAAACCCAACATTTGACCAAAGACATGATTCAGAGCTGATGCATATAGGGCCAAACTCGCGACGCCGAACACTCCCTAAGGTATTCAGTCTTTATGAAGACGGGCCGAAATAGAGCCCTTGGTAAAAAAGCCCCTAGTGTCCAGGTATGTGCAAAAATTCTGGCGTGGCCACATGCCAAGACGCCAGCCTCCTCCTCGGCTATAGAGAAAACCGGGGGATGTTATCAACAAGAGACAGTAAAAAAGGTTTACGCAGGGTCTTAATCTGAAAAGAATCCTTGGAACGGGTCCCTGCTGCACGTCTGCGCCTGTGTCTCCGTTGTGTCATATCCTGGACGGGCGTAGCACGATGTTCATCTGCGAAAGAGAGGAACTTAGTAAAAATTAAGCGTGCGAGAAATCTATATCAAAATAAATAAAATATAGTTGGAGCAAGAGTTGGGCCGTATTGTCTCCGGGCGTGAGCACACGGAGCCCCTTGCATGAGGGTATGCGGCTATTTAACCATGTTGACGCCGGACTCGTCGAGCCGTGTCCGGGATAGTAGGGATGGATTTGTGGGCGGCTGTCTAGGCAGCCGCACCCCTGCCCGTACTTTGGGGGTTAATTTATGTTCCCTTGTAATGAAATGATGCCCTTTGGACCGGGCATTTTAATTGTAAGGGATGTGTAGTGCGGTATTGCGTGAAAGCGGGTGAAAGCTTCACGTCCTAGTAGCGCTTGATAGCGACTTACGAATGGGGCGATGTGGAATGTTAGCTTTTCACTTCGGAAGTTGTCAGGTGATCCGAACGTGACTTCTAACGTAAGGGAACCCATACTTGGGTATCCGAACCTGGCGTTACTCCTTGAAAGGAAGTGTTGCCGAGGTGGATTACAACTGGGTTTACCCCGAGTTTGCGGACTGTGTCCTGATATAACAGGTTCAAGCCGCTGCCGCCGTCCATAAGGGCGTTTGTAAATTGGAGTCCGTTAATAATTGGATTTAAGACCAAGGCAGTCCAGCCTGCGTTCTGGTCTCCTCTAGAGTAATCCTGATGATCGAAGGTGATTGGTTGTAACAACCAGTGGGGTTGCTCCCCCGGGGCTGGCTGTACGGCGCGTGTCTTTGTAGGTGCCGTTCTGCTCTTCCCTTTCATCACATGAAGTAGATTTACTGTCTTGACTTCTTGTGGGAACTTCTTTTGTTCTCCGGTGTTCTACTCGTGGGGTGCATCGTCATCTTCGCTTGGTGTGTTGAGCCCCTTGTGTTCGGCGTTGAGCTTGCCGGACTGCTTAAAGACCCAACAATCTCTGTGGGTATGGTTTGCAGGTCTCCCCGGAGTGCTGTGGATTTGACATATTTTGTCCAAAATTTTGTTGAGGTTGGATAGCACGTCCCTATCGTCTTTGGGGGGCGGCTTTTTCTTATTTTGCCGAGAGCTTTTGAATCCGGCATTTACTATCGTGCTCATCGGGCTGTAGTCCTTTATCCGGCGCGGTTCTTTGTTACGGCGTGACTTCTCGTTCCCATCTCTGGGTTCGGACGTATTCGGGTCGCTGGTGCTGCTTCTTGCCAACCAGCTATCCTCTCCTGCACAGAAGCGGTTCATGAGGCTTGTTAACGTGGCCATTGTTCGCAGCTTTTCTTCGCCGAGGTGTCTGGCGAGCCATTCATCTCGGACGCTATGTTTGAAAGCTGCTAGGGCCTCTGCGTCCGGACAGTCGACTATCTGATTCTTTTTTATAAGGAATCTGTTCCAGAGCTTCTGGGCTGACTCTCCGGGCTGCTGAGTTATGTGACTCAGATCATCTGCATCCGGGGGCCGGACATAGGTCCCTTGAAAATTTGCCCGGAAAGCATCCTCAAGCACTTCCCAACTTCCCATGGTGTTTTCGGGAAGGCTTTTAAGCCAATGCCGGGCTGGCACTTTGAGCTTAAGGGGTAAGTATTTTATGGCGTGGAGGTCGTCTCCTCTGGCCATGTGTATGTGGAGGATGTAGTCCTCGATCCAGACTCCAGGGTCTATTGTTCTGTCGTATGCTTCTATGTTCACTAGCTTGAATCCGGCTGGGAATTCATGGTCCAGCACCTCATCAGTAAAACATAGGGGGGGTGCGGCGCCCCTGTATTTAGGTGTGCCGCAATGTTCGGGTATTTTTTGCGTTGCGTCACTCATTGGAGCTTGCTTTCTTGGCCTATAGATGGATCTGGTTGGGCCAGTTTTCTGATGCTAGTTCTTGGACGGATCGCGCGCCATATTGAGTGCGGCGTCCTTTGATGCGTGAGATTGATCGTAGGGTCGTCTATCCGACCTTGTGGCTTCCTTATTTTTAGACTATGGGGGCTTTATGGCCTCTTCGTCAAATTCCGGTAGTAGTTTCCGCTTCGGGTAGCTCTTTGTGTGGCGACTACTACCGTACTTGTGTGCGGTATTGAGTACTTTGCCCCATCTGATCCTGAGTGCATCTTCCGCTGTCTTGAGCCTCTGCTTCTGCTTGCTCAGGCTACGTGCAGTGGCGACGAGCCTTTGGTGGAGGTTCTGATGTCCTAGCAATTTGTCTGGTGTGAGGACGTCCGGGCTATTATCTTTTCCGGGGATTGGTTATTCAGATTGTCCGCCCTGTTTGGACGGATGCTCGACGGCATGTTCATCGTCCGTTGAGTCACCCTGCTTTATGGCTGGGTCTTTGTCGAGGTGGGGCTTGGCCTTGCGCTTACGCCGCCGCTTTGATTGTTTTTCGGGGGAGCGATCCCTCGCCACATCCTTTTGTTCCTCGTTGTCGTTTCTGTTGTATGTGTCCACCATGCATACATCGTATGATGAGGTGGCTTTCCAGCGCCCTATAGGTGCTGGTTCTTGATCGTCTCCTTTATCGGCATCCATACCGTCGATATCTTCGGAGTCGAAATCGAGCATGTCGGTTAGATCGTCGACAGTGGCTATCAAGTGGGTGGTGGGTGCGGTTCGAACTTCGTCGTCCGCATCCCAACCACCTCGACCGTAGTCCGGCCGGGGTTCTTTCGACAAAGAGAGGGACTTTAGCGAATTTAGGATATCGCCAAAGGGCGAGTGCTGAAAGACGTCCGTGGCAGTGAACTCCATGATCGGAGTCCGATCGGGTTCGATCGAAAGGGGTGCGGAATATTCAGAGTCCGGAAAGGAGTCCGGCACCTTGGAGTTACCGGCCTTGCAAAGGACTTGGCTGGTATTCGGCTCTATCACCGCAGAGATTGCGGCTCCTGGGGCGGGCGTCCAACCGTCCGTCCCTGGCTAGCACAGTCGGCTCCGAACTAATGGTCGGAGTGAACACCTGAGCGGCGCTCTGGTCGCTGTCCGGCGGCAGAGCTAGATCATGCCCATCGAGACAGTGCGGCGCACCCGGTCGTGGCCCGAATCCGTCGAAGATCAAGTCCCCGCGGATGTCGGCCGTGTAGTTTAAACTTTCAAACCTGACCTGATGGCCAGGGGCGTAGCTTTCGATCTGCTCCAGATGGCCAAATGATTCGGCCCGCAGTGCAAAGCCGCCGAATACGAAGATCTGTCCGGGGAGAAAGGTCTTATCCCGGACCGCATCGCGATTGACGAGCGAAGAAGCCATCGGGCCTAAAGGCGACGACACAGAGGAACTCTCAATGAAAGCACCAATGTCGGTGTCAAAACCGGCGGATCTCGGGTAGGGGGTCCCGAACTGTGCGTCTAGGCGGATGGTAACAGGAGACAAGGGACACGATGTTTTTACCCAGGTTCGGGCCCTCTCGATGGAGGTAAAACCCTACTCCTGCTTGATTAATATTGATGATATGGGTAGTACAAGAGTAGATCTACCACGAGATCGGAGTGGCTAAACCCTAGAAGCTAGCCTATGGTATGATTGTTGTTCGTCCTATGGACTAAAACTCTCCGGTTTATATAGACACCGGAGAGGGCTAGGGTTACACAGAGTCGGTTACAATGGGAGGAGATCTTCATATCGTATCGCCAAGCTTGCCTTCCACGCCAAGGAAAGTCCCATCCGGACACGGGACGGAGTCTTCAATGTATATTCATAGTCCGGGAGTCCGGCGAAAGGTCTCAGTCCGGCCATCCGGACACCCCCTAATCCAGGACTCCCTCAGCCATCATTCGCACACACCTTTGATCTGGCTGACCATTTCTGTTTTGTTGCCTAATCACAAACAGTTAATCTGACTGAAGTGTATGCCGTATATCGCATGCGCCTTCATCTGGCTGCCTGTTTCCGTTCTTCTTCCTCATCGCAAATAGTTCATTGAACTGAACCGTATGTCATGCATCGCACATGCAACTAAAATCTGAACCATGTTTGATGCATCCGTCATCGCAAACATTTTGCACCTTTTTGACGGTTTTTTTACACCATCGTTTGCGATTATTGCATCACACACAGTTTTCTCAAAGGGTCTCTGAGGGAGCCCCGGATTAGGGGGTGTCCGGATAGCCGGACTCCTGGACTATGAAGATACAAGATTGAAGACTTCGACCCATGTCCGAATGGGACTTTCCTTGGCGTGGAAGGCAAGATTGGCGATACAGATATGTAGATCTCCTCCCATTGTAACCGACTCTGTGTAACCCTAGCCATCTCCGGTGTCTATATAAACCGGAGGGTTTTAGTCCGTAGGACGAACAACAATCATACCATAGGCTAGCTTATAGGGTTTAGCCTCTCTGATCTCGTGGTAGATCTACTCTTGTACTACCCATATCATCAATATCAATCAAGCAGGAGTAGGGTTTTACCTCCATCGAGAGGGCCCGAACCTGGGTAAAAACATCGTGTCCCTTGTCTCCTGTTACCATCCGCCTAGACGCACAGTTCGGGACCCTCTATCCGAGATCCGCCGGTTTTGACACCGACATTGGTGCTTTCATTGAGAGTTCCGCTGTGCCATGGCGCCTTCTCGTTTTCCTCCTCGGGGTGGTTGATGGCAGAGGCGGCGCTTTGGTGGGTTGGCATGCTTGGAAAAGGTGGATGGGCTAGGTTGCGCATGTTGCCTCAGTGTGTCCGAGCCGCCTAGATTTATGCGCAATATTGCTGGGTGGCGGCGGCAAACTATGGTGTGTTCATAAAACACCATCAATTGATGGAAACTTAGCATAGAAGTAACATTGAGCTAGCACGACGCGTATGGGCACATTGCTCGCCCGAGGGTATGATCCATATACTTGTGTGCCCAATAGAGCACACTGTTCATAGTAAAGAATGTTGTTTTATACACAGAGAGCGTATATGTTGTGCAGACAGAGGAAATTAGGGCAAATGATTAAACTAAGGAATAGGTCGATGATGATTTCAAGAATGGTAGACAATAATTTGCCGGCAAGCATCCTTTGCCAAGAACACACACAACTTATTAGCAGGAAATGTCTTTGTTATTATCGTTCTTCCCACGCAATTAGCCGGTGCACACTTGTTAGTTTCCCAAGTTCACCTCACACAGCAGGCCTCTGCTCGTGTCCCTCGGAGCGATCTGCTTGCTATTAGGCGCCGCAGCGCGCTCTACTCACGTCCCTCCATGCGCTCGGCGTGTCGATGCCTTTTCCCTGCGTATTCAACTGCTATATGCATATGGTTACTCGTCGTTGAGGTAGCCGCAGAGCACTCTACTGGCGTCCCTCTGCGCGCTCTACTCTTGCGTCCCTCCGCACGCGCGCTTTGCCAGCGGTTGGGGCTAGTGCATCAATCGATCACCTTGGGGCCCCGATATGCATGCGGTTGCACCGTGCGTGTCACCACGATGCAGTTACATGTGCATGATGGAGTTACGCACTGCAAAAACTGCCATCCGGGCGTGCCGATATTCTAGGCCGTCTGGCTTCCCCATTAATTCCCGCGGCCATTATAACCTTAGTCTCTTCAACCTTTCGATCACACCCCACAACACAACAAGCACACCCACGACAACACATACAGAGAGGATATCTAGCGGTGCTCTAATGGAGTGCATCAAGTGGAGACCAACGCAAGGGAGACGGATCTCTCGGTGGTGTACACCATCGACCCGGCTCTGGTGGAGGACTACATCAACACCCTGGAGCAGTTGCTTGCTCGAGAAAAGTACAAAGTGGTCGGCATCGACCTCCAGTACACCGGCGGTCATCCCGGGAAAGATCAGAAGGTTGTCGTCACCCAGTTGTGCGTGCGCCTTCATGTCCTCATCTACCAGCACTGCATGGCCACATGGCCTTGCGACCGTTTCGCCAGGTTTTTCAATAGCACCGACTAGAAATTCACTACGGTGTAAACCACTGACGCTATAAAAGCGCTCAAGTTTAGGGGCTTGGCCTGCAAGAACCTTGTTGAAATATGTGGCCACTACAAGGTCTGGGGCAACACAAAGGACTCCTTGGTTGTACTCGCCTTGGCCATCATCGACACCTACTACGAAAAGATGAAGCAGGATGCCAACATAACACATGACGTATACTGGCACGGGGCCTGGATGCGGAAACTGGATGAAGCTCACCTTAGGTTCATAGCCAAGAATGTGTACACGTGCTACGAGATGCACAGGTGGATCGTTGACATGAGGGGGTGCCTCCTTCCCATAATCGTCAAGGCCAGATTGAGCCACTAGCAGAGTAGTGGCGGCAAGCATCATAAGAAGAAGTAGATGATGGTCAGATGATCGTTTATCCTAGTTCATTATGCATGTAATAGTTTACTTTGGTGTGTGCAAATGTCATGCGTGTACTAGCCACCTATGTAATTGGATGTTTAATTTGGATATGCAATCATGTACTTATAAGTATATATGTTGTTGTTATGTATGCAATCACATCGCACATGGACCATACTAGTGAAACTGATGGTGATGAATTCATCAATCGCTGACATTTGTATACCAGGAAGCGTTTGCCCACAACACACACAACTTCTTAGTAGCAATCGTCTGTGTTATTATCGGTCTTTGCACACATTTATGTTTACGAACTTGTTTGTCATGTATCACACACATCTTGTTTACACGAAATGTTTCTATTCTCTTGGCTCAACACAAACAGTTCATCCGAGTGAAATGTATGCCCTCTATCGCACACACACCTTGATCTAGGTGACCGTTTATATTGCGTTCCCTAATCGTAAATTGTTCATCTGAGTGATCTGTTTATCATTTATCGCACACACCTTCATCTGGCTGCCCGTTTCTATTGTTCTGGCTCATTACAAACAATTCATTGGAGTGAACCATATGCCACGCATCGCACTAGCAACTATAATCTGAATCGTGTTTGATGTCTCTGCGATCACAAATGTTTCATGTCATTTTTGACGGTTTTTCTACATCACCGTTTGCGACTAATGCATCGCACATAGTTTCCTTGAAGGGTCTCTGATTGTAGTGTCGCGTTTGGACCATCTTGAAGTAGTGAGTTGAGAAAATGCCATGTCCTAAATATATTAAAGGTATAATAAGTTTACTTGGTCATGCTGGTTTCTATAGGAGGTTTATCAAAGGCTTCTCCAAAACTTCTAGGCCTCTTACTAAACTCTTGCAAAAATATGCTCCACTTATTTTTGATGATGATTGTGTAGAAGCCATTGAAACACTTAAGAAAGCCTTAACCTCTGCCCCTATTGTTCAACCACCTGATTGGAACTTGCCTTTTGAAATTATGTGTGTTGTTCTAGGACAAAGAGTTGACAAGAAATTAAATATTATCCATTATGCTAGTAAAAATCTAGACAATGCTCAAAGAAATTACGCTACTACTGAGAAAGAATATGTAGCAGTTGTGTTTGCATGTGATAAATTCAGTCTTACATAGTTGATTCTAAAGTAATTGTTCACACCGATCATACTGCTATTAAATACCTTATGGAAAAGAAAGATGTTAAACCTAGACTCATTAGGTGGGCTCTATTTCGACAAGAATTTGACTTGAATATTACTGATAGGAAGGTAGCTGAGAATCCCTTAGCTGATAACTTGTCTAGGCTGGAAAATATTCTTGATGACCCACTACCTATTGATGATAGTTTTCCTGATGAGCAACTAGCTATCATAAATGATTTGCATAATACTCCTTGGTATGCACACACTATGCTAATTATTATTGTTGCTAAATTTATACCACCTAGCTTTACATATAAACAAAAGAAAAAATTCTTATTTGATTTAAGACATTACTTCTGGGATGACCCACATCTTTATACAGAGGGTGTAGATGGTATTATTAAACGTTGTATACCTGAGCATGAACAGGAACAAATCGTGTGGAAGTGTCACTCTGAGGCTTACGGAGGACACCACGCTGGAGACAGAAATGCACACAAGGTATTACAATATGGTTTTATTGGCATACTCTTTTCAAGGATGCTCGTAAGTTTGTCTTATCTTATGATGAATGTAAAAGAATTCGTAATATTGGTAGACATCAGGAAATGCCTATGGATTATTCACTTGTTATTGAACCATTTGGTGTTTGGGGATTTGATTATAGGGGACCTTTTCCATCCTCTAATGGGTATACACATATTTTAGTTGCTGTTGATTAAGTTACTAACTGGGTAGAAGCAATTCCAACTAGTGGTGCTGATCATAAAACTTCTATTAAAATGATTAAAGAAGTTATTTTCCTGAGGTTTGGAGTCCCTAGATATTTTATGATTGATGGTGGTTAACATTTTATGCATCATGCGTTTCGTAAGCTGCTTGCTAAATATGATGTCAACCATAGAATTGCACCTCCCTATCACCCCAATCTAGTGGTCAAGTTTAATTGAGCAATAGGGAAATAAAATTAATTTTGAAAAGACCATCAATAGATCTAGAAAGAATTGATCTAAGAAACTTGATGATGCACTACGGGCTCATAGATCTGCTTATAAAAATCCTATGAGTATGTCTCCATATAAAATGGTTTATGGAAATACATGCCATTTACCTCTTGAGCTAGAACATAAAGCATATTGGGCAATCAAATAACTTAACTATGATTTTAAACTTGCCGGTGAAAAGAGGTTATTTGATATTAGCTCGTTAGATGAATGGAGAGCCCAAGCTTATGAAGATTCAAATTATTTAATGAAAAAGTTGAAAGATGGCATGATAGAAGAATTCAAAAGCCGGAATTCAAAGTGGGTGAGTATGTTCTATTGTACAATTCTTGTGTTAGATTTTTCACAGGAAAACTTCTCTCTAAATGGGCAGGACTGTATATCATTGAGGAAGTTTATTGTTCTAGAGCCATTAAGATCAATTGCGCCGAAGGCACTAATCCAAACACTACAAAAAAATACACTTCCGTGATGATACGTGTTTGTCACAGTAGGTCGCGTTTTTTGTCATGCATGTACATCCATGACAAATTTATGACAGAATCAAGATAGTCATACATGTGCTGTCGTAGAAGTGTTCCATGACATTACCAAAATTATCATCACGGAAGTGTCCACTTCCATGACGATAAATTGCGCGTCACAAAAGTGCTTTCGTCAAGGGTGACCGACACGTGGCATCCACCGTAACGGAACGCCGTTAAGCTATCAGGTCAGATTTTGGATCCGATAACCCGTTAACAGCCATGACCAATGCCGGTTTTCCACGTGTAAAATTCTCATTGGCTGACGGATCCACGTGTCAGCTCTGCGTTGGCACAGGTGTCACTCGTCCAACGGTCGAGATGGGCCTATGATATGTTGACACGTGGAACGGCCCAAAAGTGGCCCACAAAGTTTAAATGGGCCGGCCAAACCGAAGGCCCATAAGATTTAGCGGACCATAATGGGCCGGCCCAGCTAAAGGCCCACTAAATTTAGCGGACCATAATGGGCCGGCCCAGCTAAAGGCCCACAAGATTTTGCGGACCATGATGGGCCGGCCCAGCTACAGGCCCACAAGATTCTGCAGACCATAATGGGCCGACCCAGCTAAAGGCCCAACATTCTCTGTCAAATCGGCCCATCAACGGCCTGGTCTAAACTTGTCATCAATGCGGCCCATGGTCACTTCTGGCCCGTTAACAGTCCGCTAAGTAATTGGGCCGAATTACGGCCCGGTGTATTTCCGGCGTGTTAAAGGTCCGGCTTCATTTAGGCCCATTTACAGGCCATCAAAACTTTCGGCCCATAAACGACCATGAAGGATTTGGGTCATATTCGGTCATGTCTGTCATTCAGCCTGTTAGAGGCCCACTATAGATTCGGCCCACTTTAGGCCTGTTGTCATTTTCGGCCCGTTAACGACGGACATAAACCATGGGCCATATGTGGCCCAACGTCATATCAGGCCCATTAACGACCCATATAAAAATGACGATAATCTAGCCCGACTGAAGTTCCGGCCTGTTAAAGGCCCGTGTATTAGGTTGGTGCATTTACGACCCGTCCAAATTTCGGCCTGTTTAAATATCCGCATTGTAAATGGGCCACCATTTCGGCCTGCTAAGTCCAGTGGGTTATTTGGCACAATCAGGGCCCAATCTCACTTTCGGTCTATTAAAGGCCCATGTTTTTTATGGGCTTGACATATTTACACCTGTAAACGGCCTACTTTTACTGAGGGCCCAAATTATGTTTAGGCTTGTTAAAGGCCCACTATGGGCACAGGCCTACCAGAAAAATTTGAAAGCTTATGCTAATTTAAGCCCAGATATTTTTAGTGGGCTACATGCCAATTTCGGCCCGTAATCGTGTTTAGCCCAATTGGAATGGGGCCGACGAATGTTGGCATGTTGGGCTCCTACGAAGCTTTCATCCGAATACATTACTAAGATAAACCTACACTATACAAAAATACCGTCATAATCACTGCAGCATGTGGCAGCATCATAAATGTTGTATCACAACAAAATAAATTCCAATCATACAACAAAAGGCCTGTTGACATAAAGTTTACAGTCCTTCCAGATAAAAGCACCATTAGATGTATAGAAGCACAAATCATTTGACCTAAGTTCTAATGTTTCAAGCTGTATAATTTGATGGAGCAACACGATCTCCACCCCTTTTCCGCCATTGCTCTTCAACAACGAAGCGAATGTCTGATAGTCTGGTTTCAAAACCATTCATATCTTGACGGCATTTCTCAACCACTATTCTTGTTTCCAAAACAACGTCCATTAGGGATTGGACTTGTGTCTGGAGCACAGATATATCACTCTATCTAGCAGGAAGATTTTATTTAGTAGGCGATTTGGACGAGCTCGGACCCACCAGCTATATCTTCGCACGCAAGGAAGTGCCTCCTTATTACACACAAAAAAATGAATACTCCCCCTGTTAGCTGGGACCCAGTATAGTGGCAGGCTGACTTGTGGGCCTACGAAGTTGACAGGGACGGAGGGCTTTGTCAACTTAGTCAATATGCACGATTCTAGCTCCAGTTACCGTACGATGTCCATCCAACGGCCATAGTGCTTCTTCAATCTCTGGTGTTCTTGCTCCAGCCGCCCAAACCAGCGCCGGTCGTGCCTCGTGATCCTGCCTCCCGTGGCCGGCTGCGATGCGGCTGAGGCCTCACCGCCCCCTACTACTCCCACCGTTGGCTAGGCCATCCCTCTATTCACCCACACCCCCTGTTATTCTGCGGCAATGGCAGCCTCACACCACAGCGAACCAGTGAACCCTCGTACTCCTCTACGCGTGGGCATCCACTGCCGCGTCTTCCCCGGCTCCGCGTTGTCCCCTTCCTAGGCCTCGCCGTCGTCCACCTCCCTGGTGCTCTCGGCGCGGCGGGGTCAACGTGGTCAAGGAACGGCTTCCATCGGACATGGACTGTACGTGGAGAGGCTGACAGCTGGGTCCACGGCCGCAGCAAGGAAGTGCCTCCTTATTACGCGCAAAATAATTATTCCTCCACCTGACAGTGGGGACCCACCAGACGGGCCACCATATTTCATGAAAAAAACGTTTCCCCCCTGACTGCTGGGACCCACCAGCTACACCTTCGCACACAAGGAAGTGCGTCCGGGCAAAAAAAAACGATTCACCCCCCTGACCGCTGGGACCCACCAGCTACATCTTCGCACGCAAGGAAGTGCGTCCAGGCAAAACAAAAATGATTCGCCCCCCTAACTGCTGGGACCCACCAGCTACATATTCGCACGCAAGGAAGTGCCTGACAGTCGGGACCCACCTGGTCAAAGCGTACGTAGCGTTGTCATTCTGGTCGCGAATGTGTACGTACATACTGGTCGATATAGAGGCACGCACATGTCGTGGATGTAGAGGCGCGCAAGTGTCGTAGTAGAGGCGCGCACGTAGCATGTACACGTACGTGCAGCGGCGAGGGTGCAAGAAAGAAAATACGACCACATACATACATACGGGCAGGGTCTCTAACGCCTATCACGCATACGTACATGGTTGGGTCGGAACGGAGAAACAGCGTCGTCGTCGTGTTCATGGGGAGCCAACCGGCTGGGTCGGAACAGAATGTGTGGTCGTGTTCATCGGGAGGGCTTGGACGGAACATGCAATGGAAACGAGGCCTAGCGTACCACACAACGGAGGAAACGGCCTTGTGTTCGACCGCCCACGTTCGAAATGGGGTCCTATTGATCGGGAGGGGCCTAGCGTACCGCAAAACGGAGGAAACAGACCTCCTACGGTCAAAACGGGGGTCCTGTTGATCGGCAAGGGTATGGCATACCACAAAACGGAGGAAACGGACCTCCTACGGTCGAAACGGGGGTCCTGTTCATCGGGAGGGGTGTGGCGTACTGCAAAACGGATGAAACGGACTTGTGTTGGAGTGCTACGGTCGAAACGGGGGGGAGGGGTGTGGCGTACCGCAAAATTGGACTCCACGAGATACTGTTCATCTCCACCGTCGACCTCCTCTAGCCTCCACGGGCTACCGTCGACCTCCTCCAGCCTCCACGGGCTCCTGTTCATCCAGCCTCCACCGCACGCTACTCCACTGGCTACTGTTACACCACCCCTCCACGGGCACCCCTCCACCGTCTACCATTCATCCAGCCCTCCACACCACGGGGTCCTGTTCAACCACCCCTCCACCGTGTACTGTTCATCCAGCCCTCCACACCACGGGGTCCTGTTCAACCACCCCTCCACGGCCACCCCTCCACCGTCTACTGTTCATCCAGCCCTCCACACCACGGGTTCCTGTTCATCCAGAGGCAATGCCACCGCTCACTGTTCATCCACCCCCCCCCCACAATGCTCATTGTTCATCCAATCGATCGACTTCAGTTAGCAGCAGTAGCGAAGGAATCGCTCCATCGGGTTCAGTTAACAGCCATCGATCGATCCCTCGGGTTCAGTAACGCGTAGCCTGCAGTGCAATCGCTCGGCTTCAGTTAGAGCCCAACGCCTCGCTCGGCTTCAGTTAGAGCCAATGCCTCGCACACACGCGCGTACGTACGAGAGAAACGCGCATTGCTCTCCCACCGTAACCGGCAACTCCCCGAAATTTTCCTCCCCCTCGCTTCTCCCACGGTTTTTTCCGTCATGGACGGCCCAAAGAATGTCATGTAGCTGCGTCTCCGGCCCGCCCAGGACGAAAAGCCCATTTTCTGTCATGATTTTTTTGTCATAGAAGTAGGAGCCCACCACATGTATGATGATACCGGGTTTTGTCACAATTATCGTCATAGAACTGTCATATGTATGACCAAAAAAAAATCGTTCGACCCAAAATGTCACGGATGTGTCTTTTTTTTGTAGTGAAAGCTGGTCAATGGGCAAAAAATTAAGCATTATATCTCAGGTACACCTATTAATGTTCAAACTAACATTATTCAAACTATGACACCGGAGGAATATATAAGAGAGACATTCCAGAACACTCCAGAACCCTAAAAAGGAAGAGGTATGTGATACTGCAAGTAAACCGACTCCAAAAATTCCATAAAATTCTTTCTATCAGTTTTGGAATAATAGAAGAAATACAAAAATAAGAAACACCGGAGGGGGCCACCCAGGTGCCCACAAGGCACCCAGGCACGCCCACCCCCCGACTATGCTTTCTTCTAGAACACTGGTTTTGCAAGATAAAAATTCTTTATATATACTCCCAGACGTTTTGACCACCATATCGCAGAAATATCCTCTGTTCTTGTTTCATGCTATTTTCTGACAGAACTGAAAATATGTCGTCCCAAGACTCAGATGGAGAGAGATTCGTATCACACTATGTTGCAAATCCAGGGATCTATGGGGACGTAGATTCCTATGGGTGGTCCACATAGGAAGAGCAAGATGTCAACTCGAAGGTAATGGAGGACACGAGCTCGGATGAAGATGGTGTCCCTCTACCCCACCCGGGGGATATGCATGTGGAATTCAAGAAGTCGATCCTCCCAAACATGGTAAACAAAATCTAAGATCCAATTTATCCCTTTCTGTCTTCTACGGGAAAACAAGAAGACATTGTTTAAGAAGATAGTGGAGTTTGGGCAAGAAATCAGTATGTTGAAGGAAGAAAATTGTGTTCTCAAGCGGAAACTGAAGGACAAGCCCACCACTAGATCGGCACCACCAGCACCAAAGAAGGAAACTTGAGCATATGGGTATGGGCGCTCGCCCTGGCTTTTGCCAAGCTTGGGGGAGGTGCCCCAGTATTGTATCAACATCACTTTTATTACCTTACCTATTTTTAGTTTGATCCTTAGCTATTTCGTGATTTAGTTGAATAAAAGTTTAGTATCATCTATTTTTCGGTGCTAGTTCCATGATATATCTATCTATGTAATCAAGTTGAGAGTTATATAATAAAGAGTAGTTTGAGTTTTTGCTTCTTTCCTTTTATGTTTCAATCCTAGCAATAAAAATATGAAAAAGATCATACACTAATCTTATGGGAAGTAATGACATCACATAAAGAAAAGTGTAAAGTCGATAAACATAGCATTGGTCAATGATGCGATTCATGAAAGAATTAAGGGAACAGAAGATTCACATGTAAATATACTATCTTGGACATCTTTTATGATTGTGAGCCCCCATTATGTATTTTATGTCAAATTGTTGACATTGGACAAGGAAGACAACGTAACGAATTATGTTTTCTTATATTCACGTAGAAGTTATATTGTCATGGATCCTTTGAGATGTGGTGCTTTCTCAATATGTTTTCTAGCCAAAAATCCGCACCAAGTAGAGATACTACTTGTGCATCCAAAAACCTTAAACCCGGTTTCATGTCACAAGAGTCCACTATACCTAACTATGGATTGAATAAGATCCTTCAAGTAACTTGTCATCGGTCCATAAGGAAATAAAAATTGCTTCTAAATATGTATGATCTTTTATTGTAAGGGAAGATAAGCGTTGTACGAACTTGTAATGGTAAAGAAATAAAAGTGATAGACTGCGTAACAAAGGTTACTATCACAAGGGGTAATATAACGTGACATTCCTTTGCATGAAGGGTTTGTGCATCGAAAAATAAAAGCGCATGACAACCTCTGCTTCCCTCTGCGAAGGGCCTATCTTTTACTTTTATGTATTTATTTTTTGTGCAAGAATCAATAGTGTTCTCCTCTATTCTTTTTATTTCTTTTTGCAAGCATCATGTGGTGGGGAAAGGTCTAGGCATATATATCGAGCTGGATATGAGTGACCATGAGTTATTATTGTTGACATTACCCTTGAGGTGAATAAGTAGGGAGGTGAAATTATAAGCCTATATCTTTCTATGTGTCTAGTTGAAACTTTTTGCTCCATATATATGTTATGAGTGTTAGCAATCATAGAAGACCAAATGATAGTTGAGTATGTGGACTTGCTAAACAAAAGCTCCGGCAGGAGACCCTTCCTTAAAAGATGATGAATTGCAATTGCATTGTTGACTGTGAACATAGTTTGTTAGTTTTCAAGAAATTTTATGCCTTATACTTTGATGTTGTGATGAATTGTTACTTGCTCATGCGGAGTTTTACGATAATTTTTATTTCTGCTATAATATGATTCATGATGCTACTACGTCCGTATTTTGTTTTTATTGACACCTCTCTCTAAACATGTGGACATGATTATCGATATCGGTTTTTGCTTGAGGGCAAAAGAGGTCTAAGCATGGGGGGTTGATACGTCCATTTTGCAACATGGTTTCCTACTGTTATTTATAGTTTTTTTAATCAAGATAATACTTTATGGACCAATTCTAATGCCTTTTCTCTCTTAATATGTAAGATTCACATGAAGAGGGAGATTGTCGGTAGCTGGAATTCTGGACCTAAAAAAGCTATGCCAGAGATACCTATTCTGCAATCTCCAAATGAGCTGAAATTTCACGAAGATTTATTTTGGAATAAATAAAAAATATTGGAGAAAATAAGTACCAGAGGGGGCCACCCAGGTGCTCACGAGGCACTAGGGAGCGCCCCCCAGGGCGCGCCCTAGTGGCTTGTGGGGCCCTTGGCCAGCCTCCGACACCCATCTTCTGGTATATAAGCCCATTTGCCCTAAAGAAATAAAGAGAAGACTTTCGGGATGGAGCGCAACCATTGAGGGAGTCCTGGATTAGGGGTTATCAGGACAGCCGGACTATATACTTCGTCCGGACTATTGGAGCGTGAAGATACAAGACTCAAGACTTTGTCCCGTGTCCGGGAGGGACTCTCCTTTGCGTGGAAGACAAGCTTGGCGATCCGGATATTATATTTCCTTCCTTGTAACCGACTCCGTGTAAACCCTAGCCCTCTCATGTGTCTATATAAACTGGAGAGGTTGGTCCTTGGAAGGCCGATCACGATCACAATCATAATCATCATAGGCTAGCTTCTAGGGTTTAGCCTCTATGATATCGTGGTAGATCTACTCTTGTACTACTCATATCATCAATATTAATCAAGCAGGAAGTAGGGTTTTACCTCCATCAAGAGGGCCCAAACCTGGGTAAACATTGTGTCCCTTGCTTCCTGTTACCATCAGCCTAAGACGCAAAGATCGGGACCCCCTACCCGAGATCCACCGGTTTTGACACCGACATTGGTGCTTTCATTGAGAGTTCCTCTGTGTCCGCTGCAAGGCCCGATGGCTCCTTCAATCAGCATCAACAACACGGTCCAGGGTGAGAATTTTCTCCCCGGAGAGATCTTTGTGTTCGGCGGCTTCGCACTTTGGGCCAATTCGCTTGGTCATATGGAGCAGATCGACAGCTACGCCCCTGGCCACCAGATCAGGTTTGGAAACCTGAACTACACGGCCGATATCCGCGAAGACTTGATCTTCAACGGATCGGGCCTGTGCCAGGAGCGTCGGACGGTCACGATGAGCACGGCTTAGACCTGCTGTCGGACAATGCTCGGGATGTCATCCCTGCGGTAGACCCGAACCTAAATTCGGAGAAGACCGCGTTGCCTAAGGACGGAGGGATGGACCCCGCTCCGTAGGCCGCACACTCATCGGCGGTAGAGCCGAACACAGGCCTCGCCCCCAAAGAAGCATGTGACACTGGGCCCCCGGACTCGTATCCGGCTGTAGGTTCCAGTCCGCGCTCTCCTGAGCTCGTCGAATCTGGTTGGGCTCCTGTAATGGAGTTCACCGCAGCGGATATCTTCCAACACTCGCCCTTTGGCGACGTGATGAACTCGTTAAAATCTCTTTCTTTGTCAGGAGGCTCGTGGCTGAACTATGTCCGGCTCGAGTGGGAAGCAGGTGACTAAGGAATTCATTGCCCACCCACCACCCACATCATTGACACGGTCGATGATCTAACCGATGTGCTTGACTTCGATCCGAAGACATCGACGGTATGGACGACGATGCAGGAGAAGAACAGGAACCACCGATCACGGGGCGGTGGACAGCCACCTCCTCATACGATATATATATGGTGGACACTCCGAAGGAAACCAATGGCGATGAGGCAACGGAGGATAACCCCTTGGGGAGAAAAGAAAAGCATGGGCGTCGTCGGCGCCGCTCCAAGCCCTGCCACAGCAATACCGGCCCAGGAGACGAAAACAATCCGGATGGTGCCGAAGAGGAATACAACCCTGATCCGCCTGCCGTCGAACAGGCCGAGCAGGAAGACGGGTAGGTTAGCCCAGACGAACAGGCAACAAACGGATATCCGGAGGAGGACAACTACATGCCCCCCTCCGAAGACAAGATTAGCCTCGGCGACGACAAGTTCGGCGTGCTTGAGGACCCCGTCGAGCAGGGGTTCTCCAAGCGTCGGCTTATGGCCACTGCGAGGAGCCTGAAAAAGAAGCAGCAGCAACTCCAAGCTGATCAAGACCTGCTCACAGATAGATGGACTGAAGTCCTGGCAGCCGAGGAATATGGACTCAAGCGCCACACGGTTGACCGGCCACCTCGTGGCCAGGACAAAACGACGTATCAGCCCGAATACCAGCCCGCACCCCCACGCCAATACACTACGACCCGGGGCAATACGCAAGACCTGCAAGATATACTGGAAAACAAAGCAGAACAGTCAAGATCGATCTACAGATCATGGGGGCGCGCCCCAACACGCAACGATGACCGTCACGCCGGATACACTATCAACAAGTCCGGCCGGGCCGAACACAGCCACCCAGAGCAATTCGAACTGCGTAGCCACATAGCCCGACACAGAGGCGCCGCACACCCCCTCTGCTTCACTGATGAAGTGATGGATCATGGATTCTCAGAAGGGTTCAAACCCGTAAACATCGAATCATATGATGGCACAACATACCCCGCAGTATGGATCAAAGATTTCCTTCTCCACATTCACATGGCCCACGGAGACGATCTACACGCCATCAAGTATCTTCCCCTTAAGCTCAAAGGACCCGCCCGGCACTGGCTAAAAAGCATGCCCGCAAATTCCATTGGCAATTGGGAAAACCTGGAAGACACGTTCCTCGACAACTTCCAGGGCACATATATGCGACCACCGGACGCCGATGACTTGAGCCACATTACTCAACAGCCCGGAGAGTCAGCCAAGAAATTCTGGATTCGGTTCCTAACTAAAAAGAACCAAATCATCGACTGTCCGGATGCCGAAGCCCTGGCGGCCTTTAAGCATAATATCCGTGATGAGTGGCTCGCCCGACACCTCGGCCAGGAAAAACCCAAGTCCATGGCAGCCCTCACGACACTAATGACCCGCTTTTATGCGGGCGAGGACAGCTGGTTGGCTCGCAGCAGCACTACGCCACATTCTGTCACTTCGGATGTCCGTGACAATAACGGCAAGCCACGGCGCAACAGACACAAGCGACGGAACAACGACGGCAACGCGGAAGACACGACAGTCAATGCCGGATTCAGCGGATCCAAATCTAGCCAGCGGAAGAAGCCGTTCAAAAGAAACAATCAGGGACCGTCCAGTCTGGACCGCATACTGGAACGCACGTGCCAAATTCATGGCACCCCGGACAAGCCAGCCAACCACAGTAATAGATACTGCTTGGTGTTCAAACAGGCCGGTAAAATAAACGCCGAAAACAAGGGCAAGGGGCTGCACAGCGACGATGACGAGGAGCCCCGGCGTCCGAACATAGGGGGATAGAAGAAATTTCCTCCCCAGGTGAAAACGGTCAACATGATCTACGCCACCCACATTCCCAAGCGGGAACGAAAGCGAGCACTACGGGATGTCTATGCGATAGAGCCAGTCGCCCCCAAATCCAACCCATGGTCACCTTGTCCGATAACTTTTGATCGTAGGGATCACCCTACCAGCATCCGTCATGGTGGCTCAGCTGCATTGGTCCTAGACCCAATCATCGACGGATTCCACCTCATGCGAGTCCTCATGGACGGCGGCAGCAGCCTGAACCTGCTCTATCAAGACACAGTGCGCAAAATGGGCATCAACCCTTCAAGGATCAAGCCCACCAAAACCACCTTTAAAGGTGTAATTCCTGGAGTAGAGGCCCGTTGCACGGGCTCTATAACATTGGAAGTGGTCTTCGGATCTCCAAATAACTTCCGAAGCGAAGAGTTAATCTTTGATATTGTCCCTTTCCGTAGTGGTTACCACACAGTGCTTGGACGAACCGCATTCGCTAGATTCAATGCGGGACCACACTATGCATACCTCAAGCTCAAGATGCCAGGACCGCGCAGCGTCATAATAGTCAACGGAAACATGGACCGCTCTCTCCGAACAGAAGAGCATACTGCAGCACTCGCGACGGAAGTACAATGCGGCCTCCTCCGACAAACCACCAATCCGGCGACGACAACCTCGAGCACCGTCAAGCGAGTCTGGAGCACCCTGCGACAGGATCATCAGGCATGCTAAGAGCGCGACTAGCAGTCCGCCCTCCGCTCAAGCCCCATCAAAGCAGCATTTGTGCCACGCGTACACAATTACGCACTCAAAATACCATGGGCATATGTGGAGGCGCAGCAGTGACTCAGTCAACAGTGCAGTATAACCGCAACATACCTTCATAACCCTCCCTTTGTATCTTTCAGGACACTGCTTTCGGGCAGCCTCTTCAGAAGAACCGGATGGTCGGACTTACATAGGAGAGAAAACCAAGGAGGCAACAGGCTTTGCGCATAGAAGGAAATACCCAGGTGGAATCTGTTCACGATCGTTATACCTGCTTTATATACCTACATGCAGCCTACCCTTGGATAGGACATGTTAAATAGTCCTATTTACCTCTGCTTAAACGCACCCATTGTAAACATACGCTTAAACGTATTATTCATCAATGGGAGATAATATATAGCGTCAGCTTATTATTCCTATTTGCGCATTTTTCTCACAAATTTTTATTTAATATTGCATCAGTACACCTTTGTACGATCAGTTGGCCAGAGGCTTCTTATGATGCCCCATAATACGGCCAAACAAGTCTGAACACTTTCAACAGTGCGGCACCCCGAACTTATAGCACTATATGCATCAGCTCCGAATCACGTCTTGGGTCAATAGTTGGGTTTGCTCGGCTCCCTTGTTTTGGTACCTTATGTTCCGTTATATCGGCTCCCTTGTTTTGGTCGTTGTTCAAGAGGTCTTAAAATCCTTAAAGATTTTTTTCCGCTTTAGGCGAGGAATCAGCCTCGTCCGATTTAGGCGTATATAGCGCCCCAATTCGGCCTTCTGAATTCTAGCGGCTTCGCCGAAATTTAAAATTGTAGACTTCTATGGCCAAGTGAAAGTTATAAAGCCGCATAGTCCGATTGCCTTGTTCACTGCGCTGGATACCTCCTTAAGGGACCAAAAATTTGGATAAAGAGTGTCCAGGTTTTTCCAGGAACACCCCGGTACTAGTTACGTGGGGGCGGAAGCCGACGACTGGCCTACTTTCAGCATTCTATAAACAGTCGCACAGAAGGTAATATTTTAAATCAAACAGTGCTACATAGCACAAGTAACTTCGTCTTTATATTACAACAACAACAGAAGTACATTTACTCAAGGATATTGTCCTTGGTACATTCATCGGCCACGACACAAGCACCCTTCATAACGCCATCATAATATTTCTCGGGATAGCGATGCGCCTTGCTCTCCAGCAGCCCGTCCTTCACTAGCTTCTCCGCATCCAGCTTGCCCCAATGCACCTCCGCACGGGCAAAGGCCCGGCGGGCACCCTCAGTGCAAACAGATCGCTTGATCACTTCAAGTCATGGGCAGGCATTTACCATCTGCTTGATAAGGCCAAAGTAGCTGGTGGGCAGGGGCTCACCAGGCCACATCCGGACTATGAAATCTTTCATAGCCACTTCGGCCGCCCTGTGGAGTTCAACCAACTACTTCAGTTGGTCACTCAGAGGCACTGGGTGTTCGGCCCTAGTATACTAGGACCAGAACAGCTTCTACGTTGAGCTCCCCTCCTCAGCATGGTAGAACTCCGCGGCATCTAATATGCTGCATGGCAGATCTGCGATGCCCCTGGAGAGCTCCAAATTTAGGTAAGTAAAAAAGAAATGCCTCCTCCACATGCTTGCTTTGCATAAAGAATATCTTACCCGCCGCTATCTTCTTGCCTGCCTGGATTTCCTACTGTGCCTTTTCAGCTTCGGCCTTGGGGTCTTTCACACTCACAAGGGCCTTTGCAAGCTCAGTCTCTTTCATCTTAAGATCATGCTCCAAGGACTTGAACTTTTTGCCGAGCTCCTGGAGCTCTTGTTGTACCTCGCCCACTCTAGCATCTTGCTTCTCGCGCTCCTTGCGCTCCAGAGCCGCCTTGTCCTCGGCCTCGGACAGCGCTTTCTTCAGAGACGCCACTTCGGTGGTGGCCCCTATTACAAAGGAACGACGCTTTGTCGTTAGAATAACCAAATTCATCTATACTTTATTATATGCGAACGGGGTATCACTCACCTTTGTTCTCTTCGAGCTGCCTCTTCGTCAGGCCGAGCTGTCCCTGCGCCTGCTCCAGGTCCCGTTTTAATCCGGCGACCTCGGCTGTGCGGATAGCAGCGGCAAGCAGCACAGCCTGCTTATTCACATACAAACTGACTAATAGACTCCCGTGGATTTTAATTGACCCTCCGTTTGGCTCTTCTTTCCGAACACCAAACAGAGTATCAGGGGCTACTACCTATCGAGTGATAATTTTACATCTTTATTACTTACCTCAAAGCCCGTCAGGAGGCTGGTGTAGGCTTCGGTCAGTCCGCTCTTGGCGGACAGAACCTTCTGAATCACCGCACTCATAAGAGTACGGTGCTCATCATCCATAGAAGCATCGCGAAGCACTTCCAGCAGACTATCCGATGCCTCTAGCGTGACGGAAGTCATCGGCACGGACGGCTCGCCCTCCCTAACCGGTGGCCGCCTACCCAAATATGGAACCATCGAAGGTTCCGGCACAGTATCCGGCTGAGAGCCCGGCTGGTTGCGGCTCTCATTGGCACGATCCGCGGGGATCCTATACCCCGTGTGCCCGGTGTCTGGAATCCCGCCTTAGGGCGTCTCCAGAGTCACCTCCCCCTGCTTCGGGAGCCTTTGGGACAACACCTCCATGTCATCCGCAGGTCGAGGAGTGGTGGCCGTCGGGAGCGAGTTCATCTCTTAATCACTCAAAGACCCATCCGAAGACGATACCTCAGGATGGGCCCTGGTCGTACTGCATATATGTTCGGCGTTATAACAAGACTATGAAGCAAAGTCGCACTAAAATACAATAGAGTGCGGAGACTTACGATCTTGCTAGGGGCTTCCCCCTGGGCAGCCACTCTTCATCACTGTGAGCGGCCGTGGTGGAGTAGTCCGGAAGGGACACCTTTCCCTTCTTGGACGACCTAGACTCCCCCTCCGGGGCGGCTTTCCTCTTATTCTCCTCCCTAGTGTAGGGAGGCAGAACTTCTTCGTGTCCCCCCCCCCGCCTCCGCGGGAGGAATCTGCCTCATCATCTTCGGGCGACATGGGTATGACGGCCTTGCGCCGGGGGCCTTTCCCGGCCCCCTAGTCCGCCTTCCTAGGTCCCCCATCCTATCCGGATGGGGCGGCCTCTTCCTCTTCTTCCTCCCCTTCAAGGGAGGAGTGTGCCTCGTCGTCCTAAGACGAGGCATCCGGTACGACCTTACACCGGAGACCCTTTCTGGCCCCCGGGGCCTTCTTTTCCGGTGCCTTGTAGGGCGTGGAACTAGCATCTCCGTCAGGAGAGCGTCGGCTGGACCTTCTGGCAGCGGAGCCAGACAGTCAATCCACTCCGGTGTCTCCACATAATCCAGATCAAATACACACAATGACTTAAGACTCCCCCATGAATGTATTAGGAAGAACTGAATTCGGTGGTAGTCAGAAAACACACCGGACAGGGGGCCGCGCGGCATGAAGTCTGCGGTCCTCGGATGTGGGAGGAGGTACTTCGGAGGCCTTGAACAGCGCCTTCCATGCGTCTTTGTGCGTCATGTCGTAGAGCCTTCGAAGCATCAGGTGTTCGGCCGGGACGAACTCCCACAGATTGAATACCCGTCTTTGGCATGGAAGAATCCGGCGGACAAGCATGACCTGGACCACGTTGACAAGCTTGACGTTCTTGTCCTTCATATTTTGATGCAGTTTTGGAGTCCGGTCAGCTCTGCAGGTTCGCCCCAGGTCGGGCCCTTCCTTTCCCAGGAGGTGAGCCATGTGGGGGTTCCGGATCAGAATTCGGGGGCCGGCGCCCAGTTGGTGTCGCGTGGCTCGGTGATGTAGAACCACCCTGATTGCCACCCTTTCGCGGTCTCCGCGAAGGATCCACTAAGCCAGGTGACGTTAGGCATCTTGCCCACCATGGCCCCTCCGCACTCCGCTTGCTGGCCGCTCACGATCTTCGGCTTCACGCAGAAGATTTGTAGCCACAAGCCAAAGTGAGGCTTGATGTGGAGGAAGGCCTCGCACACGACGATAAACGCCAAGATGTTGAGGATGAAATTTGGGGCTAGATCATGGAAATCTAGCCCGTAGTAGAACATGAGCCCGCGGACGAAGGAATGAAGTGGAAATCCTAGTCCACGAACGAAGTAGGTGACAAACACGACCCTCTCGTGAGGTTCTGGAGTTGGAATGATCTGCCCGGCGTCCGGCAGCCGGTGCACGATGTCTGCGGCCAAGTATCCGGCCGCCCGAAGATTCGCGATATGCTTCTCCTTCACAGTGGAGGCCACCCACTTGCCTCCTGCTCCGGACATGTTTAGCTGTGCGGAGAAGACTTGGGCTAGGGTGCTGGAGCTCGAGGAGGCAAAGGTGAGCAAAGGAGGAAGAAGGCATGGGTAAAAATGGGGAACCCTTATCCCTTTATAGAGGCGACGAAAGCGGTGCGCCTCCCCACTTGCCCGTTGAGAATCGCTTTCTTCCCAAGTGCCACTATTGATGGCGCGGTCGGATTACCCATACCCGTATTGATGAGAATCCCATGATAAGGGGACATGATCTCTACTTTGACAAGACATATCAAGGAAACCACCTCGCAATATGCACTGTGGCTGGTTGTGGGAAAACGGTTCGAATAATGACCCGACCATAATGGCATGTCACGTTGTCTAAAAAAAGTTGTCAGCAGATTGCATTTGTGAAATATCATTCTCTCTACGGTGGAATGTGAAGATCATTTTGCAGATCCAGACACGATTTAAGTGTTCGATAATTACTTTGGAGTATTCGGAGAAAGGAACCCGCCTTGCAATGCCAAAGATAAGACTGCGTGCTGGACCCATCGTCATTGAAGCCTGGTTCAGGGGCTACTGAGGGAGTCCTGGATTAGGGGGTATCCGGACAGTCGGACTATATACTTCATTCGGACTATTGGAGCGTGAAGATATAAGACTCAAGACTCCATCCTGTGTCCGGGAGGGACTCTCCTTTGCGTGGAAGACAAGCTTGGCGATCCGGATATTATATTTCCTTCCTTGTAACCGACTCCGTGTAAACCATAGCCCTCTCCAGTGTCTATATAAATCGGAGAGGTTGGTCCTTAGAAGGCCGATCAAGATCACAATCATAATCATCATAGGCTAGCTTCTAGGGTTTAGCCTCTATGATCTCGTGGTAGATCTACTCTTGTACTACTCATATCATCAATATTAATCAAGCAGGAAGTAGGGTTTTACCTCCATCGAGAGGGCCCGAACCTGGGTAAACATTGTGTCCCTTGCTTGCTGTTACCATCAGCCTAAGACGCACAGATCGGGACCCCCTACCCGAGATCCGCCGGTTTTGACACCGACAACCGTCTCGAGGCGGAACTTGGGCAGGAGCACTTTTGCTCTCCGGCGGAGCGATTCTGCTGGGGATACTTCCCTCCGAGAGGGGGAAATCGAAGCCATCGTCATCACCAACAACCCTCTCATCATGGGAGGGTCAATCTTCATCAACATTTTCACCAACACCATCTCATCTCAAACACTAGTTCACCTTTTGTATTCAATCTTTGTATCAAAACCTCAGATTGGTACCTATGGGTTGCTAGTAGTGTTGATTACATCTTATAGTTGATGCTAGTTGGTTTATTTCGTCAAAGATTATATGTTCAGATCCATTATGCTATTCAATAACCCTCTAATCTTGGACATGAATATGACTTGTGAGTAGTTGCTTTTGTTCTTGAGGACATGGGAGAAGTCTTGTCATAAGTAATCATGTGAATTTGGTATTCGTTCGATATTTTGATGATATGTATGTTGTGATTCCCTTAGTGGTGTTATGTGAACGTCGACTACATGACACTTCACCATCTTTGGGCCTAAGGGAATGCATTGTGGAGTAGTTATTAGATGATGGGTTGCTAGAGTTACAAAAGCTTAAACCCTAGTTTATGCACTATTACGTAAGGGGCTGATTTGGATCCATATGTTTAATATTATGGTTAGATTTATCTTAATTCTTATTTCACAGTTGCGGATGCTTGCAAGAGGGGATAATCATAAGTGGGAGCTTGTTCAAGTAAGAACGGCACCCAAGCACCGGTCCACCCACATATCAAAGTATCAAAGTAATGAACGCGGACCAAACAAACATGATGAAAGTAACTAGATGAAATTCCCGTGCATCCTCAAGAACATTTTACTTATTATAGGAGATTGTTCTGTCCTGTCCTTTGCTACAAGAAGGATTGGTCTACCTTGCTGCACCTATTGCTACTTGTCACTTGTTACAAATTATCTTGCTATCAAACTATCTGTTACCGACAATTTCAGTGCTTGTAGAAAATATCTTGCTGAAAACCGCTTGTCATTTCCTTCTGCTCCTTGTTGGGTTCAACCTTCTTACTTATTGAAAGAACTACGATTGATCCCCTATACTTGTGGGTCATCATCCTGCTCACTGTGATTTGTGGGAAATATTTGCACTGTGGTTTGGTTAAGTTATAGAGCTATTTATTGTGCATTACCTCGTGGGTCTCATTATATGGATTAAGTAAAAGGCATATGTGGTTCACAAGTCAATTGATTTAGTAAGGGAATGGAAAATGTTAATGTCATGCCTATGTAATTCACCACGAAGAAGATAAACTATATTGCCTACACTAACAACATCTTCCTTCGATGACAGGAACAAAGTAATATCCATGTCCTAAGTAAACATTGAAACAAACTACCTAAAAATGGAGTGCACCGATGCCTAGAGGCGTGAGTACAAGGGCGCCAAGTCAAGCCGATGGTGAAAGTGTTCACCAATGGTAAAGATGCCTTGATGTCCAGAAAGAAGGTGCAAGGCATCGAGACCTTTCCACATAGCCTGCTTAACACACAACAGACGAGGCCACAATGTCAATGGAACGAAATCAATTCCTATACACCAACATACAATCATATTTATAATCCCTCACCACAAAACCATACACTGCAAAAAACAGACGGTCTGCATGACAACCAGCTTGTACGCATGGAGGACACCCAAGGAATGCTCCAAAATTGTCATGTGTGCTGACAGAATGACACCATCCCCAGACAATTCGATCTCTACCCCATCGAACATAGTCCCATCCTCAGCAATATCACATATGTAAGAAAATGCCGGCAAAGAAAATTGCATTGCCACGGACTCCAAAATAGGGACTATTAAAGAGATAACGAAACACATCTTGTACAAATGAATCGACAAGAAAATGTAACAAGCTATAGTAAAAATCATACACAAACAAATCACTTGGATAAACCAATACGGAAAAAATCAATTCCATTAGGCATGCAAAGGGTAGGAAAATGTCTCTAAATAAAGCAAAGGAATAAACCTTGATGTGGTGAAGCCGGCAACAAGGAGCGACACTGCAATAGATGAACGAAAAGAAGGAAAACCTACAAAAAATTGGCCACACGTTAGACATCCAAACAAATTTACAAGGCACAAATACAAGCAAGCATAGAACTATGAGGATTAATGACGAGAACACAATGCTACGATCAATCAAAGGGCAAGAAGAGCCATGATAAGAAGATCACTAGTGCATATACAACTGAATATACTACACATAAACGCATTTTCAGGTATCTTCTATTGATAATTATACAATATTCTATTTTATTACTAGGGGCAACGATACTATATTTTTTGTGCTTTATGCAGAATTGTTAGAAACATTATAAGTGTATCAAGTGCCCCCTTAGTGGTTTTGGAGTATTGAAGACAAATGGGTTGAGAGACTAATGTGTTTGAGAGTGTACACATGAGTTATAGTCCCTGAAGATTTGGTTTAACCCATGGAAGATGACCCCTAAACATATATTTCTTCAAGTGAAGAATTTGGTGATGAAATTGGTACAACCTTTTGAAGAAATTGATGTGAAGTCTTACAAGCTTGAAGACTTTAGTTTTCATAGTTTCTCTCTTCTTATTTTGAGTCATAGGAAAAACCATACTGTTAAAGGGGGTCTAGGTAAATCATAGTTCACATTTCCAAAGTGATTTTCAAATGTATACATACACAAGCCGCTTCGAGTGAAGCCTTTGGAAATCTTCGGAACAACTGACGAATTTGCTAGCGGTAGTGACGAAGTTCATCTGGTCATTGACAAATTTGGTCAAACTGAGGAGTTAGGATTTTGCCAGTGCGATCTACCTATTGTGAGGAAATTGAGTGCCTCGACGAAATTGAGAGTTCAATTTTTCTGACCATTGCTGCATTGTGGGCTAGCTGTCAAGTGGATCTTATCCTGACAACAGTCATATCATACAAGGGCATTTATGACAGTTCATGTTAGGTTGCCCCTTGCTATAAATAGCCACCCCCCACAACCACTTGTTGGTTGTATGCTCTGAGAGAACTTGACACTTGTCATTTGAGAGCAACCCATCCTCTAACGACTTTGAGAGAATCCCAAGTGAGGAAAAAGCTATCAGAGCCAAAGTGATTGAGCATCACTAAAGGGAATGACTTGTGTGATCCGACGCCTGTTACCTTTGAAGTTGTCATTCTTCCAAACGGGTAGGCATCATGTTCTGAGCACCCAAGAGTCATTTTGGTGTGCCGGTGAACAATCTTGAAGGTTTTGGAAGTCTACCTCGAAGACTTACCATGAGTGGTTGGGCGAGGTCTAAGTTACCTTAGCTCAAGAGCAATATGGTGAGGACTGTGTGTCCTCTAAGTTCATCTTAGCCGCCTCAACCATACGTACAGTTGATACAACAACTAGAGCTGGTCTACCAAATCATTGTGTCATCATCGAACCTACCTGTTTTCAAATTCCTCAACCCTTATCCTTATGTTATTCCGTTGCTGAAGAATTTGTGATCTACCTTCTGACGAATTTGAACTAAAGACTTTCATCATTATGTCTTTCATTTCTTCAGTTCATCTTCTTCATGCTTGTAAGGTTGTATGATTGCATGTTCTTCACCTATATGCATCTTGTATGCATGCATTCTGTTTCTGTGATGAATTTGTTTCCTCGTGTTTCTATTTGTTCACTCCAATCTTCATCAAATTCAGTAGAGTTTGACAAATTTCTAAAAATCTCCCATTCACCCCCCTTTGTGGGAGTAAACATATGCTTTCAATTGGTATCAGAGTAAGGTACTCCCTTATTTTATGTGATTTTGGTTTACCACGTGGAGTTTTAGTTATGTCAACCATATGTATGATCAAGGTATCCGCTGCGTGCCCATCTTCGATGGCACAAACTATCCTTACTGGTAGAACAATATGCGCATGCATCTTGAGGCAATTGACAATGATAACTTGGTCGTCCTTGAGAACGGCATCCCCATTGTTGGCCCTAGCACCAATGCTGCGGACATGAAGAGATTCAAGCAACTCGACTCTTCAGCGAAGAACATCATATGTGGACATCTCATCAAAGGACAGTATGGCAGAGTGAGTGCACTGGAAACGTCAAAGCTTATCTGGGATAGGCTCTCCAAGGTCAATGAAGGAGTCTTCACTCAACGTGACTCTCGAGTTGATGTGCTTCACAATCTCTTCAACCGCTTCAAGAGCCTCGTCAATGAAAATGTTTAGCAAACCTTCGACCACCTCACTGATATCTCAAATGAGCTTTGGGCTCTCAGTGCTGCTGACATCACTAACCACAAGGTGGTGAAGAAGTTGTTGAGGTCTCTTGATAGCTCCTTTGACACCTTGGCCTTGATGATTCAAGAGTGACCCGATTACAAGTCACTTGATCCGGCTGATATTCTTGAGAGGCTCGATACTCATGAATTTCAGCAAGCTGAGAAGAGGGATATGTATGGTCCCAGCTATGTACGACCCCGTGCTTTGAAGGGAAAAGAAAAAGCCAAGGCAATTTCTTCATCTGAACAAGAAGACTCTGAATGCAGTACTGATGGTGCTAAGGAAATTGGCAGAGAACTGCCTATGCTTGTGAGGAAGTTCTAGAATTTTTCAAGAGGAATCGCTAGGAAAGTCTTCAAAGTATGACTCGAAGAACACTGGAGAAGCTTTTGCTCGAGACTAGAACAAGAGAACTTGCCACAAAAGCAAGAAGACAAGTCACTAAATTGTTGACTGCCCCCTCTGGCCAAAGGGCTCAAGGAAGAAGAAGCCTAGCAGGGATGACGACTCTGAGGACAAAAAAAGAAGTCCTCAAAGTCTTCATTAAAATCCTCATCATGGAAGAAAAGCACCTCCGGTAAAGCTCGTGCTTTCATTTGGAAGGAAATGGATTCTGAGGAAGAATCTAATCAAGGGGAAGCTGAGGAAGCTGAGGAACCTGAGGAGGAGGCTGACTCTAGGGTGGCAAGCTTGGCCCTCGCCATGGAGTTCGTCAGCAAGTCCATCTTCGATCATGAAGAAAATGATGAGTCCACCAACCCTAAGGAATGCGCTGATGGCTACACTCCCAACTATTGCTTCATGGCAAGAGGTGCCAAGTTAACCTCACGAGAAGCTTACTTTAATACTTCCAGTAATGCTAACTCTGAATGTGAAGCAAAACCTAGCTATAAGAAACTGGCTAAAATAGCAACTGAACAACAAATTGCTATGGAAAAGATGCAAAAACTGCTAGACAAAAGTGATGATCTGTTAGATGAGGAAATGGATTGTAGTCAAGCTTTATCTGAAGACCTCATATACATCTTAAGTCACAGTATGACAAACTTGAAAGTCGTCATGCAGCCCCTCTCAGCCGAACCCGAGAAGCTGTCCTATGAATTTCTTCACAAGAAGCAAGAACTCGAGAAGTTGTCCTATGAATTTCTTCAAAGGAAGCAATAACTCGAGAATCCGAGAGCATCTCATGATGACTCCAGAAAGACAACGGTTCATTATTCGCTCAACAGATCAGCACCGTTCAGGAAGAATTTGTTGCTCCATGCTTGAAATTCTCTGAACATGAAAATGAAAATTCTCTAGCTGAATGTTCAAATGCTTCAACTACTGTTATATCATCAAATGTCTCTGTGTTCGCAATCCTCTCATCTGAGGAGACCACAAGTGTCATTGACGAAAATGCAGGTCTGAAGGAATTGTATGTCACATGCATGTACAAAAGCCTCAAAGAGCACGAGACTCTATGTGATGTGCTAAAGAAGCAGATTCTGAACAGGAACCCTAGGAAAGAGGGTATTGCCTTTGAGAGACAGCTTAATGTAGATCGATCTTATTTGTCGTGGAAACGTCACGGCAGATGTCCTAGTGTGAGGACTTAGTCGTGAGGCCAACGCATCTATGTGGTAGCTTGAGAGGGGTTGATTGGGATGAGAGACGCGAGGCGGATCAACACACAAGACAAGGATTTAGACAGCTTCGGGCTCCGGGAAACATCATCCGGTAATAGCCCTACATGCTGTTTGTGGCTAGGTCTCATTATGCTCATGAGGGAGACGCCGCATAAGCCGCCTCTCCTTTAGTTGTGTCTAGCCTTAACGATTGTTTCTTGCCCCCTCTCTTGGGGTGCCCCGCCCCTCCTTATATAAGTTGAAGGGGCGGGTTACATGTAGAGTCCTATTAGGATTAGGACTAGTCTATTACAAGCGGAATCCTAGTCTTCCCCCTTAAGGGAAAACTCCTTATGTCTTTCCTCGTAAACCGGTCCACCATAGCATGAGCCGGCCTTCTGGGCCTTGAGCCTAGTCCTCTATATGACCCGCCATAGTGGCCATTAGTGAGTCACCAAGCTCATGAGTCGTCAGACCAATGAACCATCAGACTCATAAGTCGCCAATCCGTCGGCGGGTTACAAGTGAAACGCCAAGTCCCAGTTGGGTCATACCGCAGGGTATATCCCCGACATTATTGGAAACCTGAACAGTATCCCAAAACCACATCGGTTGCTGTAAAAAGGACCTCCAGTAAATCCATCCACTCTATCTGGTTCGGTGTAATACTCAACATTCTTGTGATGAGTCATTTGACTTAACTACAAGCTATTCAAAAATCAGAATGGTGAAGTATTTGCGTGATTTGTTGGTACTAACTACAAGAACGGTCCCCCAGTGAAGAAAATCAGGGTGCCCAAAAGCCTTCTTCAAAATCTTAAGGCGAATGTCATCATGACACCACCAAAGAAGAAGATAAACCCAAGGGTGAATTCTTCACATGACCAACATCGTCAAAAGGATGTAGGCAAACTCATGGTCACACTAATGTTTCTTCATAGGGAAACAGAGAATGTTCTAATGAACATGTGCATTATTCTTCAAATCGCTATGTGCACAAATCTGCTAAGAATTTCTCTGCATACTCTTTCGAGTATTATACCCCTCCTATGAAGAGAAATGCATATTCGTCAATGCCCAAGTTCTCTATCAATGTTTTGCGTTACATTGCTTCTCAGCCACCCATTCAGATGTGGGTGGTTAAGAAGAAGAACTAATCTCTTCTGCATGGTCTGGTCTTCAGACACAATAAATGTCTAATGAATTTGCTGAAGACCTGACATAATGCATGCAAGCTAATCATTATGAAATGAATTCCTCACACATCCCTATGCTGCTAGTTATGTTCTGTTGATGAAATTCACTGATGAAATTGATCATCATATTCTTCAAATGGAAGTATATGAATTTGTAAGTGAGACTAATGCTTCTACAGGATGACACACATAAAGCTACTAAATCGGTTTTAGATAGTGGCTACACCAATCACATGGCCGGTGACAGGAATCTCCTCACCAGTGCTACCCTTACTCCGACTCATCTGAAGCATACCACCTATGCTGACAAAGGAAAAAGCAAGGTATTGGGTCTAGGTAAGGTTGCTATCTCAAAGGATCGACACATGGAAAAAGTGATGCTTGTCGAGTCCCTAGGATACAACCTCATGTCTGTCTCAATGCTTTGTGATCTTGACATGATTCTCATCTTTGGAAAATATAGATGCATTGGCTAATGGAACCTGACAAGTCCAAAGTCTTTGAAGGTTGTAGGAGAGGTGATTTCTACATTGTAGATTTCTCTCTAGGTCCTCAACCTGCCACATGTCTACTGGCAAAAGATTCAGAGTGCCGTCTCTGGCATCGATGGCTTGGATATGCTAGCATGAGGAATTTGAGCACACTTGTCAAGAAGAAGCATATCATTGGCGTTGAGGGCGCCAAATTCGTCAAAGATCACCTTTGCGGTGCTTTTGAGTTTGGAAAGATGACCAGATCCAAGCACTCTGTGAAGACAATCATGACCACTACTTGTCACTTTGAATTACTTCATATGGATCTCTTTGGTCCCACTCATTATGCCACACTAACCAATGCATCATCACTCTATGGATTCGTCATAGTTGATGATTATTCATGTTACACCTGGGTGCATATCATTACCTTCAAGACTGAAGTGCAGGGTGTCTTCAGACGGTTCTCCAATCGAGTCATGATAAACTATGGTCTCGAGATCAAGCACATCAAAAGCGACCATGACACCGAGTTCAAGAACCCTGGCCTTGATGACTATCTTGATGAACTTGGTATCACTCATGAGCTATCCGCTCCATATACCCCTCAACAGAATGGAGTTGCAGAATGCAAGAACAGGCCACTCATTGAGATGGCTCGCACTATGCTTAGTGAATTCAAGACTGGTTGTAGATGGTGGCCTGAAGCAATTGATACTGTGTGTCACATCATCAATCGGGTATATCTTCACAAATTCCTCAAGAAGACTGTTGGGGAACGTTGCAGAAAATTAAAATGTTTCCTACGGTTTCACCAAGATCCATCTATGAGTTCATCTAAGCAACGAGTCATAGGAGAGAGATTGCATCTACATACCACTTTGTAGATCGCGTGCGGAAGCGTTCAAGAGAACGGTGATGATGGAGTCGTACTCACCGTGATCCAAATCACCGATGACCAAGTGCCGAACGGACAGCACCTCCGCGTTCAACACACGTACGGAGCGGATGACGTCTCCTCCTTCTTGATCCAGCAAGGGGGAAGGAGAGGCTGAGGAAGAAGACTCCAGCAGCAGCACGATGGCGTGGTGATGGTGGAGAGGCAGTACTCCGACAGGGCTTCGCCAAGCACTTAACGGAGGAGGGGAGGTGTTGGGGAGGGGAGGGGCTGCGCCTTAGATCAGGTGTTCAGCCCTCCCCTCGTCCCTCTATTTATAGGGGAAGGGGAAATGGGGCTGGCCCCCTCTAGATGAGATCTAGAGGGGGGGCAGCGGCCAGGGAGGGGGGCTTGCCCCCCAAGCAAGGGGGCGCCCCCACTAGGGTCCCCCCCCAACCCTAGGCGCATGGGCCCAAGGGGGGGCGCCCAGCCCTCCAGGGGCTGGTTCCCTGCCCCCTACGGCCCATGAGGCCCTCCGAGAGGGGTGCCCCTCCCGGTGGACCCCCGGAACCCCTCCGGTGGCCCCGGTACAATACCGATATGCCCCCGAAACTTTTCGGTGACCGTATGACAACTTCCCATATATAAATCTTCACCTCCGGACCATTATGAAACTCCTCGTAATGTCCGGGATCTCATCCAGGACTCCAAACAACATTTGGTAATCACATACATGTCTTCCTAATAACCCTAGCGTCACCGAACCTTGAGTGTGTAGACCCTACGGGTTCGGGAGACATGCAGACATGACCGAGACGGCTCTCCGGTCAATAACCAACAGCGGGATCTGGATACCCATGTTGGCTCCCACATGCTCCCCGATGATCTCATCGGATGAACCACGACGTCAAGGATTCAGTCAACCCCGTATACAATTCCCTTTGTTAGACGGTACGTTACTTGCCCGAGACTCGATCGTCGGTATCCCAATACCTCGTTCAGTCCCGTTACCGGCAAGTCACTTTACTCTTACCGTAATGCATGATCCCGTGACCAAACACTTGGTCACTTTGAGCTCATTATGATGATGCATTACCGAGTGGGCCCAGAGATACCTATCCGTCATACGGAGTGAAAAATCCCAGTCTCGATCCGTGTCAACCCAACAGACATTTTCGGAGATACCTGTAGTGCACCTTTATAGTCACCCAGTTACGTTGTGATGTTTGGTACACCCAAAGCACTCCTATGGTATCCGGGAGTTACACGATCTCATGGTCTAAGGAAGAGATACTTGACATTGGAAAAGCTCTAGCAAAATGAACTACACGATCTTGTGCTATGCTTAGGATTGGGACTTGTCCATCACATCATTCTCCTAATGATGTGATCCCATTGTCAACGACATCTAATGTCCATAGTCAGGAAACCATGACTATCTGTTGACCAACGAGCTAGTCAACTAGAGGCTTACTAGGGACATATTGTGGTCTATGTATTCACACGTGTATTACGATTTCCGGATAATACAATTATAGCATGAATAAAAGACAATTATCATGAACAAGGAAATATAATAATAATCCTTTTATTATTGCCTCTAGGGCATATTTCCAACAGTCTCCCACTTGCACTAGAGTCAATAATCTAGTTACATTGTGATGAATCGAACACCCATAGAGTTCTGGTGTTGATCATGTTTTGCTCGCGGAAGAGGTTTAGTCAATGGATCTGCGACATTCAGATCCGTATGTACTTTGCAAATATCTATGTCTCCATCTTGAACATTTTCACGGATGGAGTTGAAACGACGCTTGATGTGCCTGGTCTTCTTGTGAAACCTGGGCTCCTTGGCAAGGGCAATAGCTCCAGTGTTTTCACAGAAGAGTTTGATCGGCCCCGACGCATTGGGTATGACTCCTAGGTCGGTGATGAACTCCTTCACCCAGATTGCTTTATGTGCTGCCTCCGAGGCTCCCATGTATTCCGCTTCACATGTAGATCCTGGGCAAGTCAGTCAAAGTCCATACTTTGTTTTCATACATGGATTCTATCTCGGATTTCATGGCTTCAAGCCATTTGTTGGAATCTGGGCCCGCCATCGCTTCTTCATAGTTCGAAGGTTCACCGTTGTCTAACAACATGGTTTCCAGGACAGGGTTGCCATACCACTCTGGTGTGGAACGTGTCCTCGTGGACCTACGAAGTTCAGTAGCAACTTGATGCGAAGTACCTTGATCATCATCATTAATTTCCTCTCCAGTCGGTGTAGGCACCACAGGAACATTTTCCTGAGCTGCACTACTTTCCGGTTCAAGAGGTAGTACTTCATCGAGTTCTACTTTCCTCCCACTTACTCCTTTCGAGAGAAACTCTTTTTCCAGAAAGGATCCGTTCTTGGCAACAAAGATCTTTCCTTCGGATCTAAGGTAGAAGGTATACCCAATGGTTTCCTTAGGGTATCCTATGAAGACGCATTTTTCCGACTTGGGTTCGAGCTTTTCAGGTTGAAGTTTCTTGACATAAGCATCGCATCCCCAAACTTTTAGAAACGACAGCTTAGGTTTCTTCCCAAACCATAATTCATATGGTGTCGTCTCAACGGATTTAGACGGTGCCCTATTTAAAGTGAATGTAGCTGTCTCTAGAGAGTATCCCCAAAATGATAGCGGTAAATCGATGAGAGACATCATAGATCGCACCATATCCAATAGAGTGCGATTACGACGTTCGGACACACCGTTACGCTGAGGTGTTCCAGGTGATGTGAGTTGTGAAACGATTCCACATTTTCTTCAGTGTGTACCAAATTCGTGACTTAAATATTCTCCTCCACGATCTGATCGTAGGAACTTTATCTTTCGGTCACGTTGATTCTCTACCTCATTCTGAAATTCCTTGAACTTTTCAAAGGTCTCAGACTTGTGTTTCATCAAGTAGACATACCCATATCTACTCAAGTCATCAGTGAGAGTGAGAACATAACGATATCCTCCGCGAGCCTCAACGCTCATTGGACCACACACATCAGTATGTATGATTTCCAATAAGTTGGTTGCTCGCTCCATTGTTCCGGAGAACGGAGTCTTGGTCATTTTGCCCATGAGGCATGGTTCGCATGTGTCAAATGATTCATAATCGAGAGACTCTAAAAGTCCATCAGCATGGAGATTCTTCATGCGCTTGACACCAATGTGACCAAGGCGGCAGTGCCACAAGTATGTGGGACTATCGTTATCAACTTTACATCTTTTGGTATTCACATTATGAATATGTGTAACATTATGTTTGAGATTCATTAAGAATAAACCATTGACCATCGGGGCATGACCATAAAACATATCTCTCATATAAATAGAACAACCATTATTCTCGGATTTAAATGAGTAGCCATCTCGCATCAAACGAGATCCAGATACAATGTTCATTCTCAAACTTGGCACTAAATAACAATTATTGAGGTTTAAAACTAATCCCGTAGGTAAATGTAGAGGTAGCGTGCCGACGGCGATCACATCAACCTTGGAACCATTCCCGACGCGCATCGTCACCTCGTCCTTCGCCAGTCTCCGCTTATTCCGCAGCTCATGCTGTGAGTTACAAATATGAGCAACGGCACCGGTATCAAATACCCAGGAGTTACTACGAGTACTGGTAAGGTACACATCAATTACATGTATATCAAATATACCTTTAGTGTTGTCGGCCTTCTTGTCTGCTAAGTATTTGGGGCAGTTCTGCTTCCAGTGACCCTTCCCTTTGCAATAAAAGCACTCAGTCTCAGGCTTGGGTCCATTCTTTGACTTCTTCCGGCAACTGGCTTACCAGGCGTGGCAACATCTTTGCCGTCCTTCTTGAAGTTCTTCTTACCCTTGCCTTTCTTGAATTAGTGGTCTTATTGACCATCAACACTTGATGTTCTTTCTTGATTTCAACCTCTGCTGACTTCAGCATTGAAAAAACTTCAGGAATGGTCTTCACCATCCCCTGCATATTGTAGTTCAACACAAAGCTCTTGTAGCTCGGTGGGAGCGACTGAAGGATTCTGTCAATGACCGCCTCGTCCAGGAGGTTGATCTCCAGCTGGGACAGGCGGTTGTGCAACCCAGAGATTTTGAGTATGTGCTCACTGACAGAACTGTTTTCCTCCATCTTACAACTATAGAACTTGTCGGAGACTTCTATCTCTCAACCCGGGCATGAGCTTGAAAAACCATTTTCAGCTCCTCAAACATCTCATATGCTCCGTGTCGCTCAAAACGCTTTTGGAGCGCCGGTTCTAAGCTGTAAAGCATGCCGCACTGAACGAGGGAGTAATCATCAGCACGTGATTGCCAAGTGTTCATAACATCTTGGTTCTCTGGGATGGGTGCTTCACCTAGCGGTGCATCTAGGACATAATCTTTCTTGGCTGCTATGAGGATGATCCTCAGGTTCCGTACCCAGTCCGAATAGTTGCTGCCATCATCTTTCAGCTTGGTTTTCTCTAGGAACGCGTTGAAGTTCATGTTGACATGAGCGTTGGCCATTTGATCTAGAAGACATATTTTTCAAAGATTTTAGACTAAGTTCATGATAATTAAGTTCATCTAATCAAATTATTTAATGAACTCCCACTCAGATTAGACATCCCTCTAGTCATCTAAGTGTTACATGATCTGAGTCGACTAGGCCGTGTTCGATCATCACGTGAGACGGACTAGTCATCATCGGTGAACATCTCCATGTTGATCGTATCTTCCATACGACTCATGTTCGACCATTCGGTCTCTTGTGTTCCGAGGCCATGTCTGTACATTCTAGGCTCGTCAAGTTAACCGTAAGTGTTTATGCATGTGTAAAACTGTCTTACACCCGTTGTATGTGAACGTAAGGATCTATCACACCCGATCATCACGTGGTACTTCGAAACGACGAACTTTAGCAACGGCGCACAGTTAGGGGGAACACTTTCTTGAACTTATTATAAGGGATCATCTTATTTACTACCGTCGTTCTAAGTAAACAAGATGCATAAACATAATAAACATCACATGCAATTATATAAAGTAGTGACATGATATGGCCAATATCATATAGCTCCTTCAATCTCCATCTTCGGGGCTCCATGGTCATCTTCGTCACCGGCATGACACCATGATCTCCATCATCATGATCTCCATCATCGTGTCTTCATGAAGTTGTCACGCCAACGACTACCTCTACTTCTATGGCTGACACGTTTAGCAATAAAGTAATGTAATTTACATGGCGTTCTTCAATGACACGCAGGTCATACAAAAAATGAAGACAACTCCTATGGCTCCTGCCGGTTGTCATACTCATCGACATGCAAGTCGTGATTCCTATTACAAGAACATGATCTCATACATCACAATATATCATTCATCATTCATCACAACTTCTGGCCATATCACATCACATGACAGTTGCTGCAAAAACAAGTTAGACGTCCTCTAATTGTTGTTGCATCTTTTATGTGGCTGCAATTGGGTTCTAGCAAGAACGTTTTCTTACCTACGAATAACCACAACGTGATTTTGTCAACTTCTATTTACCCTTCATAAGGACCCTTTTCCTCTAATCCGCTCCAACTAAAGTAGGAGAGACAGACACCCGCTAGCCACCTTATGCAACTAGTGCATGTCAGTCGGTGGAACCTGTCTCACGTAAGCGTACGTGTAAGGTCGGTCCGGGCCGCTTCATCCCACAATACCGCTGAAGCAAGAAAATACTAGTAGCGGCAAGCAAGTTGACAAGATCTACGCCCACAACAAAATTGTGTTCTAGTCGTGCAATAGAGAACTACGCATAGACCTAGCTCATGATGCCACTGTTGGGGAACGTTGCAGAAAATTAAAAATTTTCCTACGGTTTCACCAAGATCCATCTATGAGTTCATCTAAGCAACGAGTCATGGGAGAGAGATTGCATCTACATACCACTTTGTAGATCGCGTGCGGAAGCGTTCAAGAGAACGGTGATGATGGAGTCATACTCGCCATGATCCAAATCACCGATGACCAAGTGCCGAACGGACAGCACCTCCGCGTTCAACACACGTATGGAGCGGATGACGTCTCCTCCTTCTTGATCCAGAAAGGGGGAAGGAGAGGTTGAGGAAGAAGACTCCAGCAGCAGCACAATGGCGTGGTGATGGTGGAGAGGCAGTACTCCGACAGGGCTTCGCCAAGCACTTAACGGAGGAGGAGAGGTGTTGGGGAGGGGAGGGGCTGCGCCCTGGATCAGGTGTTCAGCCCTCCCCTCGCCCCTCTATTTGTAGGGGAAGGGGAAAGGGGGCCGGCCCCCTCTAGATGAGATCTAGAGGGGTGGCGGCGGCCAGGGAGGGGGGCTTGCCCCCCAAGCAAGGGGGGCGCCCCCACTAGGGTTCCTCCCCCCCCCCCAACCCTAGGCGCATGGGCCCAAGGGGGGGCGCCCAGCCCTCCAGGGGATGGTTCCCTGCCCCCTACGGCCCATGAGGCCCTCCGAGAGGGGTGGCCCCTCCCGGTGGACCCCCGGAACCCCTCCGGTGGCCCCGGTACAATACCGATATGCCCCCGAAACTTTGCGGTGACCGTATGACAACTTCCCATATATAAATCTTCACCTCCAAACCATTCCGGAACTCCTCGTGACGTCCGGGATCCCATCCAGGACTCCGAACAACATTCGGTAATCACATACATGTCTTCCTAGTAACCCTAGCGTCACCGAACCTTAAGTGTGTAGACCCTACGGGTTCGGGATACATGCAGACATGACCGAGACGGCTCTCCGGTCAATAACCAACAGCGGGATCTGGATAACCATGTTGGCTCCCACATGCTCCTCGATGATCTCATCAGATGAACCACGATGTCGAGGATTCAGTCAATCCTGTATACAATTCCCTTTGTCAAACGGTACGTTACTTACCCGAGACTCGATCGTCGGTATCCCAATACCTCGTTCAGTCCCGTTACCGGCAAGTCACTTTACTCGTACCGTAATGCATGATCCCATGACCAAACACTTGGTCACTTTGAGCTCATTATGATGATGCATTACCGAGTGGGCCCAGAGATACCTATTCGTCATACGGAGTGACAAATCCCAGTCTCGATCCGTGTCAACCCAACAAACACTTTCGGAGATACCTGTAGTGCACCTTTATAGTCACCCAGTTACGTTGTGACGTTTGGTACACCCAAAACACTCCTATGGTATCCGGGAGTTACACGATCTCATGGTCTAAGGAAGAGATACTTGACATTGGAAAAGCTCTAGCAAAACGAACTACACGATCTTGTGCTATGCTTAGGATTGGGTCTTGTCCATCACATCATTCTCCTAATGATGTGATCCCGTTGTCAACGACATCTAATGTCCATAGTCAGGAAACCATGACTATTTGTTGACCAACGATCTAGTCAACTAGAGGCTTACTAGGGACGTATTGTGGTCTATGTATTCACACGTGTATTACGATTTCCGGATAACACAATTATAGCATGAATAAAAGACAATTATCATGAACAAGGAAATATAATAATAATCCTTTTATTATTGCCTCTAGGGCATATTTCCAACAAAGACCTCATATGGGCTCCTCACTAACAAGAAACCCAATGTGAGTTATTTCAAAGTCTTCGGTGCTAAATGCTGGATTAGAGATCCACATCACAATTCTAAATTTGCATCGAAAGCACATGAATGTTTTATGGTTGGTTATAGAAAGGACTCGCATGCCTATAGAGTCTTCAACACCTACCACAACAAGGTTGCTGAAACTACAGATGTGCGGTTTGATGAAACTAACGGCTCACAAAGAGTGCACCTGCCTCCTGTGCCAGACGAAATGCCTCCTGAGGAATCCATCAAGTTGATGGGCACTGGTGAAATTGTGCCCAGTGAAGAAATAGTTGATGAAGAAGTGATCATTCCCTGTTGTGAAGAAACTATTGATCCTAAATAAAATGTGTCAGGACCCCGACTCGATGTCACATCGATCTAGCCGGTAACACTTCATATCATTTTGCGGCCTCACGCACGGTGTTCCCACGGGTGTCGCCTTACCTTTGCCCGGGACCGTTTGCGCCTTTTGGCTCACGTATATGATAGTGTTGCTAGCATCCATATGATAAGGAGCCCGGGCTGACATGACTAGTCGTAAACCCAAAGTGGCACAGACTTACAGGGACAGGCATCCATGACCCAGCTTCGAACGTGTCGGTCATCAGCAAGTGGGTCCGGGCTGTAGCACTGGGCTAGCAGGACTCCGGTAAACCGGGCTGTAGCGGGCTAACAGGACTCCGGTACTCAAAGCGTGACATTTCCCCGAAGGGACAGACACAGGAACGAAGAAGGACACATGCCGGCCAGCCTAAGTGTTCCGGAGCAGTAGCAAGCTACCATGGCTCGGTGGAAACACTAGGAGACATTTCCCGGTAAGAGAGGCTACTAAAGATAAACAACTAGATGGTCAGATCCCACACATACCAAGCATTTCAATAACATACACACAATATGCTCGATATGTGCAATACAACATGGCATCACAAAATGACTCTACGACTCAAGTAGTTTATTCAATAGGCTCCGAGGAGCGAGATATTACAAACATGGGTCTCATGACCCAACACTCAGAGCATACAAGTCAAAGCACAAGCGGAAGCTATCATGTCTGAGTACAGACAACTATAAATGAAAAAGGCTGAGAAGCCTGACTATCTATCAGATCCTGCCGAGGGCACAAGATCGTAGCTGAGGTATCAAGCTAAACGTCGAAGTCCACGCGGAAATACTAGTGAGACTGAAGTCTCTCTGCAAAAACATAAAATAGGCAAACGTGAGTACAAATGTACCCAGCAAGACTTACATCAGAACTAACTACATATGCATCATTATCAACAAAGGGGATGGTGGGGTTTAACTGCAGCAAGCCAGCTTTGACTCGGTGGCTATCCTGAACTACGACTGCGAGTAACTTTTTTGAGGTGGCGCACACGAGTCCACATATTCACCATATCAATACACCACTATGGATCCGCTCCCGTCTCCCTACGAGAACGCCATCCATAGCACTCACGCTTATCTTGCGTATTTTAGAGTATCCACTTTCACTTGTCTATGAACTGATATAAGCAACCCAGAGGTCCTTTTCCGTGGACACGGCTATTCGAATAGATTAGGTTAACCCTGCAGGGGTGTACTTCTTCACACACGCTCTCACCACTTACCGCCGTTTACACGACATGTACTCGGCAACCTTCAAGCGGAAGCCCAACGTGGGTGTCGGCCACGGCCTGCCTAAACACTCAAGTCTCTAGTCCAGGTTTATCGCCTATTCGGGTTCCATCCATGAGGAGATCCGGCCGGAGTTTCGCTCACAGCCCCAAACGATGTGTACAGGGTTCCGTGACACCAAACGGGTGCCCGGTTTACCCGGCCACGTGCCTACCGCATCACAGCCCACCCCTACGGTCAGCGCTGCCACGGCCTCCAGCATACTACAAACACCAGAAACTACTTGCAACTCCTGGACAGAGGACAAGGGTGATCAAGAAGCCGAGAGGGTCCATTGGTTTCGGGCCCAATGCGTGGTAGTAGCTGAATCATGGATCACAAACACAGAACTCAGTTCCTGAGGACGGCTGCAATGAGACAACCCACCATGTACTCCTACATGGCCTCTCACCGCTACCTTTACCAAATCGTGTTCACACACTTAGCTCACACACAGTAGGACATGTTCACACACCTCTGATTCATCCCCGATGAATCAGACCTGACTCAACTCTAAGCAGTAGCAGGCATGACAAACAAACATGAATGAGTAGGCACAACAGGGCTCAAACAACTCCTACTCATGCTAGTGGGTTTCATCTATTTACTGTGGCAATGACAGGTCATGCAAAGGATAAAGGGGTTCAGCTACCGCAGCAAGTAACAGATGAATCGGTGTTGTCCTAATGCAGTAAAAGAGAGCAGGAGCGAGAGAGTAGGATTGTATCGGAATGAACAAGGGGGTTTTGCTTGCCTGGCACTTCTGAAGATAACATTGAGTCTTCATCAGTGTCAACGATCACATCATCGGTATCACGTCTATCGAGAGGGGACAAATACCGGCAACACAGAAGGAAACACAATCAATGCAATGCACAATATGATGCATGATCATGACATGGCAAAATGAATGTGTTTTGGGCTAATGCAACTAGCAACAGATTAAATGAAGTTGGTTTGAATACAAGATTCAAATTCAAACTCCATATGTGATTATTTAAATGCCATTTACTTCATTTGCCTAAACAGTAGTGATAAGTTGTTCTAACATGCATGAAAATGGTACAGATGGATTCCTTGAATTTTTCTGATAATTTTTCATATATAATTTATTTAATTTGGAGTTACGGTTAATTTTCTATGATTTATTGAAGTTTTAGCAATTTTCTGGAATTCCAGAATTAATTAAATCCAGAAAATGAGTTATGACATCAGCACTGCGTCATGCTTGCGTCAGCAAGTCAACAGGGCTGCCCCGGGTCAAATCTGACGTGTGGGGGCCACACGTCAGTGACACAGGAGCTAATCCCGGTCAAACCCAGCGCTGACTGGGGTTTGACCAGGGGTGGGGCCCGCTGTCAGCGGCTGGTGGGGTGGCTAATGGTGGGGATTAGTGCTAATAAGCCGCCACGTCAGCCTCGCCGGGGTTCGGCCGGCGACGACCAAACCGCGCGGCGGCGCTTCGCCGGAATGGGCTACAGGCGGCGAAAAAGCGCGCGGAGACCACCGGGGCGTAGCCCGTGCTCTTCCGCATCCAACGGAGCAGGAAGGAGCGGACGGGGTGCGCTGTACTCGCCGGAGTCGAGCTCGCGGCGGCGGCCGGAGCTCGGGCAACAGCGGAGATGGCGCTATGGTGCATGGGAGGAGGGGCTGGTGGGCGCTACGGGCTCCTGGGAGCGCTCTGAGTACGTCTGCGTGCTCGGTTTGGACGGAGGTGAACCAAAACGACGACGGCGACAAGTCCGGCGCCGGTGAGGTCTCGGTCTCGACGGAAACGACGGATACGACGAGCTAATGGACAGGGAAGAAGGGGGGGTCGGTAGAGGAGCTCACGGCGGGGTCGTTGGTGATCTCAGAGAGCTCGGGGACGGCCTGGTGATGACGAATCGGTCGACGGCGGCCGTCGGTGCGGAGGACGAAGATGGCGTCGGCGACGGCGCTGCTAGGCATCCGCAGGCGTGTTCTTCGGCGTGGAGCTTCACGACAGCGAGGCGGAGCTAGGGGTCACAGCCACGGGGCAAGGGGACGGCGGTGGGCGCGGTGCCTTGCAGCGGCGGCACCGGCTGATTTGGGCGGCCGTGAGGAGAGAGAGAGAGCAGAGGAGCGAGGGGGGGAGAGAGAACCAGAGAGTGAGAGAGCATCGGGGTCGCGTGGCGTCGCGGAGGAAGTCCAGGGCGATGAGGGGGGGCAGCAGGAGGTGGAAGCAGGAGGTGGCGCTCGGGCGCGGGCGCGTCGACACGCCTCTGCCTACTGGCAGAGGTTGAAGACGGTGGGGAGTTGGGCTGGGCCGGCCGGGGGGAGATGGGCCAGGTAAGTGGCCCAGGTGGCTGCAGGTATGTTCCTCTCTCTCTTTTATAATTCTGTTCTGTTTTATCTTTTTTCTATTTTCTGCAATTTGTTTTTGATTTGTTTTAAATATCAAATCATTTTATAAAATCCTGGAAATAAATATGGGTGCTTTCTGAATTATTCCAGTGACCCTTATCAATTTCCAACATTTATTTGAGCATTTAAAATATTTATAGTATTTAAATGCCCAAAGTCAAATACAATATGATTTAATTCAAAAATCCAAAAATGACCTAAGGATATATTCATCATTTTTGGCAGAGGTTTCCACCTTAACCAGAAATCATGAACTTTTCTTAGGGGCCTTTTGGGTTTATTGAAAAGATTTTAACTTACCCTAGTTGAGTTGATTTAATGCTAGGGTTTGAACATCCCCATTTCAATTTTAGGCAAAATTTAAACATGATGCAACACATGACTAGCTAGCTCAGAGCATTACCAGAAGCTAGGGATGTGACAACTCACCCCCACTAAACAAGAATCTCGTCTCGAGATTCAAGCGTAGGGTAAGGTGAAGGGGAAACGCAACTAGTATAATCTTCACGATCCAGGGTGCACTTCAGTTGAACGTTGATTCATTCACCATCATTGACTCGAGGTCTTGCCTTGAGAAATCCTGCCAACATGACATGGAGGGAAGAAGGAGACTCTAGAAGGGTCGATCTTCTCGAAGATCGAACAACTCACGGAATGAGACATAGGACCATCTCTCGGGTTGAGACACGAGATACACATCAAGAGGGGTGGAAAGAAACGGATGACGAAGGTTCACTAGGTGGACAACAATTCCACACTTAAGAAGGTGGTAATCGGTTGTCAACGTAGCGAGGAGTTGAGTTGCCATGATACCACAACGAGACACCTTCGGAACCGTGACTCGTAGATATCTCCCCTTAAGTGGCAAAAGAATTACCTTTGATTCAGAGATCATTGAAACTCTTTATACCAGCTTAAGGCAAATCATAATCGATCATTTAGAGGGGTTCGGTAGAATGGCATACTCAAACTTGGATGATGTGGATTACCTTGTTGAAGACAACGTAATGGATGAATTTTGCTTATCACCGGAAATGGAAGAGACCCATGGTAGAATGGCACATTGGCGGTGCAAGCTGGGAACAAAATGCAAATGCTGGAATGATTCTGGTAACTGGGGAAGAACCCAACAATAGAGAGTGAATTCACTGTTGGAGTGGTTATAGCATAACCGAGGAAATCTGGGGCAATCCCAGCTAGTGCCGATGATAAGACGTAGCGCTTGTGCGTGCTCTCAAGAACTTGAGCATTTCCACAATCATCAAGGTTTTATCAACAACCGCGTCAAGGGTGCTGACAACACAACATACTACCATGATGAATAGCGATGGACGATGCAGATGCGAAGGAGGATAACACTTTCTCAGATTTCACCTTAGCGAGGCCAAGCAAATAAAATCTGGATGATCGACCGAGAGACATTTAGCACTCCGCTTCTAATGTTCTCCTTGATGTGCTAGTATAACCCATTCATAGATATGGTTTGATATCTAAAACATCAAGTAAAAGGTCGGACTTCGGGAACACAAAAATCCATAGGGGCAACTAGGGAGTAAATCCTACGAAATCCCTAGGGGGGGGTGGCCAACTTCCTCAAACAAGATACTATAATAATAGGTCTACCGGATGGGTGTGTTGGCCACGACATCCACCTTACCGGTTATCGAGAGACCAATATTATAGTTCTTAGGGAAATGTTCCAACCATCATATCTGCCTGAGATTCAGCTCTGGTTGGTGTTAGGATATTCCAGGCTCATCGAGTCTTAGGAAGAAAAATGAAAGTTTGCAACACAAATCGACGAGATGACGTTGCGGGATTCTCGGGAGATGAACTACGATAGCAAGCTCCAAAACATGAGCTGGTTCTGCTACAAACATGTGAACACGTTGTCCCAGACAAGCATGACCACGTGGTAGTCTTATAATAAAACACTACCGAGTTCAGGAGGGGGAACCATCAACGAGGGTATCGAAGTTCTTTCATAAGTCCGGATTAGCTCTTATGAAGGAACTCCTTCTCCTTGAACAAATCAATCAGTGGCTTGGTGTGCTAGGGATACATATAGATTGAAGGTTGCAAGTCTTCAAACCACAGCATTCTTCGCACGTGTGCATGACTGATTTGGAATGATTCCAAAGAAAGCAACATTGACTTTCTCGAATCCACGGCGGCAACTTGCATCAGATGCACATGAATTAAAGGAAGTCACTACCTTCATCCAAACATATGCTTCATGAGCTAGCATGAACAAATGCTTTCAAAAGTTTCCAACACTAGCTTAATGTTCAGCAAAATTATGGAGAAGACAAGGATGTTGTCAATGGGCACAACAACAATTCATCTGGGTTTCCTTTTAAAAGGAATTCCATAGTTAAGTGAACAAGTGATAGCATTGGTCAGACCTAAAAGATATAATGGTGTATGCTCGAGGGATCAACCACGAATAAGACAACATTACGAGCATCGTTGGTACTGATTTGATTTGACGATAGCCCACACTCAAATCAAAGGATTGATAAGACAATAGGTCCAGCAACTGATCACAAGGACCAATCGATGAAGATATCATCTTTCTTCAACACACACTACACAAGAATATCCCTTTGGAACGAACTAAGTCAGACAAGCTTTTATCTTCCAACTCTCCAAGTTGTTGTCTAGCTTAACCAACTAGCTCAGGGATATCTAACACCGATTCTTGGAGAGAAGGTGGTTCACAAGAAACCAACTTGATCACGAACTCAACATAGCGGTCAGGTGACAACCTGGTAATACTTCCGAGAAGATATTCGGAAAATCACGAACCACCGGTATGTTACTAAGCTCGAGAACAATCTCGCTTTTGAGGGCAAGACGATATGATCAAATGAGTGAGGACTTGACAAGATCCTAACTCATCAATCGAAGGGTGCACCGAAATAAGGACTAGGTAGCACGATCAGTCTTAGAATGATGATTCAATAATCAACACGCTAAGAATGAAGTTATTGTCCATTTAACTACCAAGCAACAAGGTTGCTAGGAGTATTGATTTCACACATCACGATTCACTTGTCGGTACTCCGGCTGCAACAACACGGAACCGAGGAATGAAAAAGGATGGCGAGAAGTATCACTATGTCAAGAATTCACAAAAGGTGGTGCAATTCTCATGAAATTCCTGTCATAAAGAAGGTAATACTTCAGGGTAGAGTAGACCAGAAGCTGGATTGTAACTTGATCTGCGGAACACAACTACTTTGACCCAATCCTAAATATGGATGAGGTACTGGAGTGTGTTTCTCCTAGTCATTCCGGAATAGAATGGCTTGACGGACCACAAGAGTAATAGGTATCGATGAACGATTGCACGCATACTCTTGACTATCAATTGATAGACGAGGGTCAGAATGCCACTAAAGAGAACAACTCAAAGGAACATATAACTTTCTGAGTTGTGGATGCATAGATTAGTATGTCGAACCAAGTTCAACATATTTCTTCCGGATAACCCATGCAGAAAGGTAGAACTGGCAGAGTCACGATTTATGAATGGAGAACTCCTCAAGAGTACTCTAATTGTGATTTTTTTTGATCCAATAAACATCTGCCATAAGTAGTTCATGGTATTTGGAAGAAGAAGATACCACGGACTTCAAGGACTATCACAAAAGTTACTGATATCCTAAAGGCACTAGCAATTACTATCAACATGAAGTAGGTAGAGTGAATCTCGGGTTCAAGAACCCAGGAATAGAATACCTACTACTAAGTAGCATCACGGAATGCTTTCGAGAATGATGGCCAGAATCCTCACACTGGGAGCACAAATCATGGCTAAATTACTAGATGATCCCCTAAGACACCTAGGGTCATAATACTAGCTCCAACATATATGTCAAGGCAATAAAGTACCTCAACTCACTGACTAGTGTGGCTAATCTAGCCCAAAGGAACATCGAAACGGGAAGAAAGGATTTGCAAATTGCATCAGATTGTATAGAAACCTGGGATGACTCGGACAGCATAACGGCTGTAAATGCTCAGAAAAGATTTGAGACATTCACAAAATGGTGGCATAACCACTCAGAAGCACAATATCAAGGTTTCGAGATCAACAATTAACATACGGAAGTAGTAGGAACTGAACTGAGCTTAAATCCAACAATCTTATAAGTCTACGGATTAGTAACACGTGATCCTAATAGAAAGAAGAGATAGCCTAGTTCTTAATCCCCGCAGGAAAGATAAGATGACTCAGATCAGAAGGCATGAGGTATAAGGAGTAAAAAGAGCCTTACGTTCCATCCCACAATCAATTCCCTTATATAACTAAAGAATTTCTAGACTCAACTTCGACCAGTTTGGCTTGGTAATCCTACAGGCAGTCAAGCTCTGATACCAACGCTGTCAGGACCCCGACTCAATGCCACATCGATCTAGCATGTAACACCTCATATCACTTTGCGGCCTCACGCACGGTATTCCCACGGGTGTCGCCTTACCTTTGCCCGGGACCGTTTGCGCCTTTTGGCACACGTATATGACAGTGTCGCTAGCATCCATATGATAAGGAGCCCGGGCTGACATGGCTAGTCGTAAACCCAAAGTGGCACAGACTTACAGGGACAGGCATCCATGACCCAGCATCGAACGTGTCGGTCATCAGCGAGTGAATCCAGGCTGTAGCACTGGGCTAGCAGGACTCCGGTGAACCGGGCTGTAGCGGGCTAACAGGACTCCGGTATTCAACGCGTGACATTTCCCCGAAGGGACAGACACAGGAACGAAGAAGGACACATGCCGGCCAGCCTAAGTGTTCCGGAGCAGTAGCAAGCTACCATGGCTCGGTGGAAACACTAGGAGACATTTCCCGGTAAGAGAGGCTACTAAAGATAAACAACTAGATGGTCAGATCCCACACATACCAAGCATTTCAATAACATACACACAATATGCTCGATATGTGCAATACAACATGGCATCACAACATGACTCTATGACTCAAGTAGTTTATTCAATAGGCTCCGAGGAGCGAGATATTACAAACATGGGTCTCATGACCCAACACTCAGAGCATACAAGTCAAAGCACAAGCGGAAGCTATCATGTCTGAGTACAGACAACTATAAATGAAAAAGGCTGAGAAGCCTGACTATCTATCAGATCCTGCCGAGGGCACAAGATCGTAGCTGAGGTAACAAGCTAAACGTCGAAGTCCACGCGGAAATACTAGTGAGACTGAAGTCTCTCTGCAAAAACATAAAATAGGCAAACGTGAGTACAAATGTACCCAGCAAGACTTACATCAGAACTATCTACATATGCATCATTATCAACAAAGGGATGGTGGGGTTTAACTGCAGCAAGCCAGCTTTGACTCGGTGGCTATCCTGAACTACGACTGCGAGTAACTTTTTTGAGGTGGCGCACACGAGTCCACATATTCACCATATCAATACACCACTATGGATCCGCTCCCGTCTCCCTACGAGAACGCCATCCATAGCACTCACGCTTATCTTGCGTATTTTAGAGTATCCACTTTCACTTGTCTATGAACTGATATAAGCAACCCAGAAGTCCTTTTCCGTGGACACGGCTATTCGAATAGATTAGGTTAACCCTGCAGGGGTGTACTTCTTCACACACGCTCTCACCACTTACCGCCGTTTACACGACATGTACTCGGCAACCTTCAAGCGGAAGCCCAACGTGGGTGTCGGCCACGGCCTACCTAAACACTCAAGTCTCTAGTCCAGGTTTATCGCCTATTCGGGTTCCATCCATGAGGAGATCCGGCCGGAGTTTCGCTCACAGCCCCAAACGATGTGAACAGGGTTCCGTGACACCAAACGGGCGCCCGGTTTACCCGGCCACGTGCCTACCGCATCACAGCCCACCCCTACGGTCAGCGCTGCCACGGCCTCCAGCATACTACAAACACCAGAAACTACTTGCAACTCCTGGACAGAGGACAAGGGTGATCAAGAAGCCGAGAGGGTCCATTGGTTTCGGGCCCAATGCGTGGTAGTAGCTGAATCATGGATCACAAACACAGAACTCAGTTCCTGAGGACGGCTGCAATGAGACAACCCACCATGTACTCCTACATGGCCTCTCACCGCTACCTTTACCAAATCGTGTTCACACACTTAGCTCCACACAGTAGGACATGTTCACACGCCTCTGATTCATCCCCGATGAATCAGACCTGACTCAACTCTAAGCAGTAGCAGGCATGACAAACAAACATGAATGAGTAGGCACAACAGGGCTCAAACAACTCCTACTCATGCTAGTGGGTTTCATCTATTTACTGTGGCAATGACAGGTCATGCAAAGGATAAAGGGGTTCAGCTACCGCAGCAAGTAACAGATGAATCGGTGTTGTCCTAATGCAGTAAAAGAGAGCAGGAGCGAGAGAGTAGGATTGTATCGGAATGAACAAGGGGGTTTTGCTTGCCTGGCACTTCTGAAGATAACATTGAGTCTTCATCAGTGTCAACGATCACATCATCGGTATCACGTCTATCGAGAGGGGACAAATACCGGCAACACAGAAGGAAACACAATCAATGCAATGCACAATATGATGCATGATCATGACATGGCAAAATGAATGTGTTTTGGGCTAATGCAACTAGCACCAGATTAAATGAAGTTGGTTTGAATACAAGATTCAAATTCAAACTCCATATGTGATTATTTAAATGCCATTTACTTCATTTGCCCTAAACAGTAGTGATAAGTTGTTCTAACATGCATGAAAATGGTACAGATGGATTCCTTGAATTTTTCTGATAATTTTTCATATATAAATTATTTAATTTGGAGTTACGGTTAATTTTCTATGATTTATTGAAGTTTTAGCTATTTTCTGGAATTCCAGAATTAAATTAAATCCAGAAAATGAGTTATGACATCAGCACTGCGTCATGCTTGCGTCAGCAAGTCAACAGGGCTGCCCCGGGTCAAATCTGACGTGTGGGGGCCACACGTCAGTGACACAGGAGCTAATCCCGGTCAAACCCAGCGCTGACTGGGGTTTGACCAGGGGTGGGGCCCGCTGTCAGCGGCTGGTGAGGTGGCTAATGGTGGGGATTAGTGCTAATAAGCCGCCACGTCAGCCTCGCCGGGGTTCGGCCGGCGACGACCAAACCGCGCGGCGGCGCTTCGCCGGAATGGGCTACAGGCGGCGAAAAAGCGCGCGGAGACCACCGGGGCGTAGCCCGTGCTCTTCCGCATCCAACGGAGCAGGAAGGAGCGGACGGGGTGCGCTGTACTCGCCGGAGTCGAGCTCGCGGCGGCGGCCGGAGCTCGGGCAACAGCGGAGATGGCGCTATGGTGCATGGGAGGAGGGGCTGGTGGGCGCTACGGGCTCCTGGGAGCGCTCTGAGTACGTCTGCGTGCTCGGTTTGGACGGAGGTGAACCAAAACGACGACGGCGACAAGTCCGGCGCCGGTGAGGTCTCGGTCTCGACGGAAACGACGGATATGACGAGCTAATGGACAGGGAAGAAGGGGGGGTCGGTAGAGGAGCTCACGGCGGGGTCGTTGGTGATCTCAGAGAGCTCGGGGACGGCCTGGTGATGACGAATCGGTCGACGGCGGCCGTCGGTGCGGAGGACGAAGATGGCGTCGGCGACGGCGCTGCTAGGCATCCGCAGGCGTGTTCTTCGGCGTGGAGCTTCACGACAGCGAGGCGGAGCTAGGGGTCACAGCCACGGGGCAAGGGGACGGCGGTGGGCGCGGTGCCTTGCAGCGGCGGGCACCGGCTGATTTGGGCGGCCGTGAGAGAGAGAGAGAGAGCAGAGGAGCGAGGGGGGGAGAGAGAACCAGAGAGTGAGAGAGCATCGGGGTCGCGTGGCGTCGCGGAGGAAGTCCAGGGCGATGAGGGGGGGCAGCAGGAGGTGGAAGCAGGAGGTGGCGCTCGGGCGCGGGCGCGTCGACACGCCTCTGCCTACTGGCAGAGGTTGAAGACGGTGGGGAGTTGGGCTGGGCCGGCCGGGGGAGATGGGCCAGGTAAGTGAGCCAGGTAAGTGGCCCAGGTGGCCTTCTCCCTTTTTATTTTTGCTCTGTTTTATTTTTTTCTATTTCTGCAATTTGTTTTTGATTTGTTTTAAATATCAAATCATTTTATAAAATCCTGGAAATAAATATGGGTGCTTTCTGAATTATTCCAGTGACCCTTATCAATTTCCAACATTTATTTGAGCATTTAAAATATTTATAGTATTTAAATGCCCAAAGTCAAATACAATATGATTTAATTCAAAAATCCAAAAATGACCTAAGGATATATTCATCATTTTTGGCAGAGGTTTCCACCTTAACCAGAAATCATGAACTTTTCTTAGGGGCCTTTTGGGTTTATTGAAAAGATTTTAACTTACCCTAGTTGAGTTGATTTAATGCTAGGGTTTGAACATCCCCATTTCAATTTTAGGCAAAAATTTAAACATGATGCAACACATGACTAGCTAGCTCAGAGCATGCCAGAAGCTAGGGATGTGACAAAATGACTTTGAGGAAACTGCTCAACAACAACAACAAGGCCTTCGTATAGCTCATCCACGAGTGGTGAATGAAGTGCAGATTGAGAAGATCCTCGATAACATCAATGTACCTGGTCCCCTCACTTGCTTAGAGCTTCACATTTAGCTAACTTTTGTGGGAATTTTGCATTTGTCTCTATCACAGATCCTACCAAAAGTTGATGAAGCATTTCTGGAGCCCGAATGAATTCAAGCCATGCAATAAGAACTGCAAAAAAATGAGCTCAACAATGTGTGGGAGCTTGTCAATCATCCTGATCCGCGCAAGCACGATATCATCAACACCAAGTGGATCTACCGCAACAAACAAGACAAAAATGCCCAAGTGGTAAGGAATAAGGCATGTCTTGTAGCAGAAGGCTACACATAGGTTGAGGGCATTGATTTCAGTGAAACATTTGCACCTGTTTCTAGGCTTGAAGCTATTCGTATACTACTTGCATATGCTAACCATCATAATATTCTGTTATATCAAATGGATGTGAAAAGTGTATTCCTCGATGGTAAGATTGAGGAAGAAGTATATGTTTCTCAACCACTAGGTTTTGAGGATCCAAAGCATCCAGACAAAGTCTTCAGACACAAGAAGGCTCTCTATGGCCTCAAGTAAGCCCCACAGGCTTGGTATGATACTCTGAAGGAATTCCTAAAGAAAAAGTGCTTCAAACCCGGTTCACTTGACCCTACTCTTTTCACAAAATCTTATGAAGGTGAATAGTTCATATGCCAGATATATGTTGATGATATTATCTTTGGTTGCACTAACAAATGTTTCAGTGATGAATTTGCATATATGATGCCCGAAGAACATCAAATGTTTATGATGGGAGAATTGAAATTCTTCCTTGGTCTTTGATACATCTCCAACGTATCTATATTTTATGAAGTATTCATGCCATGTTTACAACAATTTTATATGGTTTGGTGCCATTTCTTTGATTTAAATGGAACTAACCTAGACTGGCATTGTTTTTAGCGGAACTACCATGGTGTTGTTTTTTGTGCAGAAATCAAAGTTCTCCAAATGAAATGAAACTTCTTGACGATTTTTTCTAGAAGAAAAGTGGCACTAGAAGCTTTGTGCAAGGTCCAGAAGAGCCATGAGGGCCCCACAAGGTACCAAGGCACACCAGGTGGGGCTAACTCGCCCTGGTACCTTGTGGGCCCCTTGTGGCCCATCTCAGCGTGAGACTGATGCCAAAAAATCCTATAAATATAGAAACCACCAGAAATAACCCTAGATCAGAAGTTCCACCGCCGCAAGCCTCTGTAGCCATGAAAAACCAATATAGACCCTTGTCAGTGTACATAAGTTTGGGCCCTTCCCCTTACTTGTGCACGGTTAGTTGTAGCCGCGCTCGTGGAAAAGGCTTGACGGGGCAGTAGAAAGCAAGATGCAAGACTACCAAGGCAGCACTCAAGCTAGCAAACAAAGAGCAGAAGACAAGATAGACCTCCCCCGGCAAGATCCTTGCGGGGGCGGCTTGCGTAGCCCCGGCAAGGGCCTTGCGGGGGCGGCTTGCGAAGCACCAACAAGGACACCACCCTTGAAGCTGAGAGCTCTCACACAATTGACAATGTGAAGGACAAGACTCGAGGGTGCATGCGTAATAGCATGCAGATTTTTGTGAAGACCGGTGGCATGCAGGTCTACATGGAGACCAAAAGACGAAGACCCCCGGCAAGGCCCTTGCCGGGGACGACTGCAAGCCCTCGGCAAGACCCTTGCCAGGGACAATTGCGGAGCCACAGCTAGGCCCGCACCCGACAAGGTTTCGCCTCCTCACAGTTGTTCCAGCGCGGCGACCAGCCTGCCAACTATGAAAGCACCTGCATGGTGGCATGCAGACCTTCCTGAAGATCCTGCCACCGCGCCAACACAACGGCTAGCCAGCCAGCCTGGCGTCGCATGCCTCGTCAGCCTGGATGCATGTCAAGATGGGGTGAGGCGGCGATGGAGGGATGTGTTCTATTACCGTCCCTGATAAAGTTGGAGGGCACGTAAGCAGCGCATTTAAGGCGTTTGTCCTATGGTTTTAGGGATAAGCTTGTACACTGTAGCTACTTTACACCTCCTGTGTGCCACTGTGGCGACCCCTTTGGTGTATAAAAGGAGGCCCGAGGCATACTGGAGAAGGATTCGAACTTTTGGACCAGGCACGCATAGCAGCTAGCTAAGGTTCAAGAACACCAAATATACATTCAAAGTAGGAGTAGGGTTTTACGCTCCTCAGCGGCCTGAACCTAGGTAAAAATCCCTCATGCTGATCACCATACCTACTCTTTGTGCAACCCTCTCTCCTCGCCAACCATAGAAGGGATCCTCGTAATCCCATAGGTGTCGTTTCCCCGACATCTTTGGCGCGCCAGGTAGGGGGCGTAGGTTGTGCAAATCTGCTCTAGTAGTTAGTATGTCAATCTCTTCATCACCATGGCTCCGAAGAAGAAGATGATCATAGTGATCGGTTCGTTTGGAGCCAGTCTGCCCGTGCCGGCGCGAATGGGTGATGGGGCAAACACTGGTGGCGGTGGAGATCAAGACCATCCACATCAGTTTGGTACAAGCAACCAGGCGAGCGGCATCGTCCACGGTCACGGCGACGATCCGCGCACCACCGTATCCAAGGACGAAGCCGTGCTACCTATGGGCGGCACGGGGACCTCCAAGGGTAGGAAGACGACTCCGCCAACGCATGCACCGCGGTCCACCCAGGTCATGCGCGACAAGCAGCACCGCGACGTTGGTGACCCCGGGCGTCACCGCGGCAAAAGCCCTTAGCATCATTCTTGTGATGCGCAGGGCCGACATGCACGCCAAGATGCTGGTGAAAAGGGCGTGCAGCCGCGGAACCGTGATGGAGCTCCTTCTAACGTAGTTAGAATTTCGAGCACCTCCCGTTCCACGTGTTTGTCGCTACCACCCACACGAGCAAAAGCATTGGCACAAGCACAACTACTCCTCGACTTTCCTCCTGCTATGGAGGAGCAAGAAGAGTGGAAGGCTGCTATCCAAAGGCCCTTATCGGGTAATACAAGTCACCAGGCCTGGCGCAGTCCGCCCAGAGACCGAAGATGGTGTTCCATTGAGTAACTCCTGGAATATCAAACACCTTCGCAAGTATTACCCATAAGGCGCGGTTGTCGGGACCCCAGCAACCCCCTTTTGTACTAGCCTTGCCAGCAAGGCATGTAACCCTATGTACAAAGCCAGGCGCAGACCCTGTGCGCAGTTGAATAATTGTTGATATGTACAGTTCTTGTAGATTTCCATGTTCATATACATATATATGCATGCCTGTCCGAGATTTTGTACTAACTTTTCTAGCAAATACTGATGAACCGCCAAGGTTCCATGTTCCTATTTTCTCTTCTTTCTTTTTCTCAAAGGACAGTGCATACAGGTTTGCCGGGGAGGATAGAGAGTATGGGCACCAACAGGCGCCATTCAAAGCAGCATCTTGCAGAAAATAACGCAACAACGAAAAGCTAAGTCACGTCAAAATTTGAGTGATTTTCTTTAAATATAAGGTTATTTTCCTCAAAGGATTTCGTCTTGTATGGAAAACCTGCACGCGAAGGAACCCTGCCACAGCTAGTACCCTTCTTCTGTTTTGAGTTCTCTCAGCGGTTCAAGTGACTGCACTAGGAGCAGCAAGGTGTCTTGCCGGCAGCGACACCCCCAGCAAGCTGCTAAGGATCCGTTACTCAATGTGCTCGCGGCAAGGGTGCACGCACCAGCAAGCCTATCCAAATGAGTGTAGGGTGTAGTACATACAAAGAGAGATCAAGCAGGAAGATAGCATGCATTCAGTTCAAAACGTAGCAAGTTATATTACATGGATGGTAGCCGCATTTCTAACTTAAGATGAAATCGTCTTGGGCATGAATTTGCAGCAGCAATAAAGAGTGGAGTGGCTAATCCCGGCGTTGGCCTTCCAACCTCTTGACTCCGTCAATGCACTTGACGATGGGCTCGACAAGTTCTTCAAGCGCCTTGAGGTATGCATACTTTGGCAAGCTCTCAAGTGCCTTGGTGAAATCGACGCCGGGGTTCCAGTGTGCCACCTTGGTGAGCACCTTGAGGAGGATGCCCCGGCAAAGCTTTCGGGCCTCGTTGGCCAGATGGGTCGCTCGGTTAGAGCGGAGCAGTACCAGGGCGTCGAGGATGCGCTTAAAGAACAGGGTCAACCTGGCACTTTGGCTCACATTCTCTTCCTGGGAGAACCTGAAGCTCGGCATGCCCATGACGGACAGCTGCACGGTGAGCCTCTCCGCAACATCAACGAAGCGCGCGGTCCAGACCTTCGTGCCATCCACAAAGTCGGTGTGGGTGGCGGCAGCACTCTGCAGCAGCAACTTCTCATACTCGAGGTCCTTGGCCAGGGCCTTTTCACGGGCCCTGCTTTCCGTGAGCATCTCCTCCAAGGTGGTCAGCATCAGCTCAGATCGGCAATGGAGTCGTTGGCTTCAAAGAGCAGTTTGGTCTTGCCGGATATGGCGGCCTATAGCTCCGCCAAGGTGTCGACGGTCTTGTCCCTATTGCTCTTCAGCATGGAGACCTCTTTCCTGTGCTCATCCAGCTCTAGCTCCAGCTTCTCCACCTTGCCGGCCAGCTCATTCTTGGCGGCTTTCGTGGCCTCAGCACCATCGACGGCCTCCTTCAGCTTGCCGGCATGGCTCAGGGCTAGAGCATCGAGTGAGTCTTTGTGTTCCTGCTTCAGCTCCTGGGTCTGTTGCGCAACAAGTTTCTTGATTTCTTCATCCTTGCCGCGAGCTTGGAGGCAAGCGCCTCTTCCTAAGCGACAAGGTCTTCCTCCTAGGCATTGAGCAGAACGCGGTGCTCCCTTTGGGAAGCTTCATCCTTGGCGGCCTATGCAGCAGCCACCTCTTGGGCCTTCTCAATGTCAGCCTGCTTCAGGAGGAGCTCTTGCTAGCGCTCGCTCATTTGCTCATGGTCAGCCTTCAGCTCTTGCTGGGCCTCGTCGAACCAGGTCTGCACCTGAGCGATGCGCTCCTGGAAGTCTGCCTCTGCCTTGTCGATGACTGCTGTCCTGGAGACCAGCTTCTCCTTGCGAGCACGGTGAAGCACCTGAAGCTTCTGGAAATTAATGCTTATGGCTTGGAGGAGCTGGTATTCTTTGGAGCCGCTGGTGCTGGCGCTCGACTCATCAACAACCTGAAGCCCGGCAACGCCAAGAATTTCTTCATCAAAAGCCTCCCCTTAGGTTGGCGCTCCGGTGCCCGTCGTTCCTGCGATGCTGACAAACAGGTCATCACCCACCTTCAGGTATCTGCTCAGGGTGGGGGCTTTAGAGGTTGATGGTTGATCATCAACCACCTTCTCCCCGACAGCAGAGGGCTCTGGGATCGATGCAGCCCCAGGTGCTCCTGTGGAAGGATTTCCATCAGTACGGTCGCCGGTCTCCTTACTGGCCCCCTCGACAGACCCCTTGGCGCCCTCTTCGTGTGCGTCCTTGGCGGCCTTGTCGGTGGCAACCTTGGTGGCCTTAGCGATGGCGTCCTTGGCGGTCTCCTCAATGATGGCCTCGATGTCCATTTGGGCCATCGAGAGGGGATCTGAAAGCCGAAAGGGAGAATGAGGCGAAACTGAAGTCAAAACACAGAAAGTCGAAAAGGAAAAGAAAGAAAGTCACACGGCAAAGATGACAAGGGACAAGAGGGAGGCGGCTTACCTGTGACGAGTTGAGGAGGGGTGGTTCCCTCCCCAGCAACGCTCATTGCCAGGACGGAGCCACCGGTGCATGTGCTCGCCGCCTCTTCCTCCATGCACATGGGCTCGTTGGTGGATGCCCTTGCCTGGACCCCCCCCCCCCTTGAGTGGTGTGGTCAACGAGGGCGGCGTGTCAGGGCTGGCCCTCAATGACTCCTCCTGTTGCTGCTCTCCTCCTGCGAACCCAGCAAGGTTAGCACTGAAGATGCACACTCCGCCGCCCGCTAGCGGGAAACGAGTAACAGACTCACGCTGGGGGCTGGATTGGGGGCTGTGTTGAGGACTAGCGTCCGGGCTGATTGTGATCGTCACTGGCGCACTTGAAGTGCTTGCCGGGGGCTCGTCGCTCGTTGAAGCCTTGGCCCTCTTCGTCGTCTGCTGGGCTAGCTTCTCCGTATCACTGCAAAGACGAATCTAGATGTAACGCCCCGGATCCGATGTGCCAGGTGTCTGCCAGTATCCCTCGTCATTTCCGTGTCATTTGCTTGCGTGTTGCATTTTATCATGTCATCATGTGCATTTCATTTTGCATACGTGTTCGTCTCATGCATCCGAGCCTTTTCCCCGTTGTCCGATTTGCAATCCGGCGCTCCTATGTCCTCCGGCGTTCCCCTTTCGTCTCTCGTTGTGAGTGGGTGTTAAACTTTCTCGGAATGGACCGAGGCTTGCCAAGTGGCCTTGGTATACCACCGGTAGACCGCCTGTCAAGTTTCGTGCCATTTGGAGGTCGTTTGGTACTCCAATGGTTAACCGGGTAACTGTAAACCCCCCTCTCTCTTTGCAGCCCAACACCCCTTCCAAAGTGGCCCAAAACCCACCTAACTCCCCTCCATGCTCTCGGTCGTTCGATCACAATCGCGTGGCCGAAAACCGCTCCTCATTTGGACTCTCCTAGCCCCCTCTACCTATAAATATGTGTTCTTCCCCGAAATCCCGGGTCCAAACCCTAGCCATTTTCCTCCCCGCGCCGCCGGACACTTTCTCCTCCCACCGGACATGTCCGCCCCCGCCCCCGCGGCGAATCCGTGCATGACACGTGTCCCCGCCGGCCTCCTCTCTCTCCCCGCGCCGCCGCGGCCCGCCCGGCCCACGGGAGGCCCGTCCCGGGCCGCGACCGCCTGCGCTGCCCGTCTGCGGCCGCCGCCGCCCGCAGCCGCGGCGCCCCGCGGCCCGGCCCTTCGCCCGCAGCCGGCCCTGCCCTACCGCCGCTGCTCCTCCCGGCCGGCGCCGCCCAAGTCTCGCCGCGCCGCCGCGCGCCCTCGCCGGCCGAGCGCCCACCGAAGCCGTGCCGACCCGCCTCTGCTCCGACCGCGCCGCCGCCTCCCCGGCCTTCTCCGGACCCGTCTCCCTCCGGCCCCGACCATCTCTAGTCGCCGCAGCCCGCTACCCCGGCGAACCTCGTAACCCGCGCCAGATCTAGATCCAAACAAGGTTGACTTCGTTTTTCCACGAAGTCCCCGGAGTTTTTGTCATTTTCTTGCCCTGTTCATTGCATCGTAACTATGCATCTGTATCTCCGTTTCGTGCGTGTAATGTGTCAAATTGTTCGCCTCGACGAGTACATCATTTCATTCCATGGCATCATATTTATTTGAGGTCATCTAGATGTCCGAATCATCGTTGTCAGTATGCTTCATAATGTTTTCTGCTGCCTGTTATCAGAACGAGCTCTTTTGTCATTTTTGCCATGATTGATGTGTGCATCCTATGAGGTTGATGTCTACAGCTGTTTTGAACTATGCTATGTCTTATTTACAGTGGTGTATGCCATGTATTTTTGTGATCAATTTGGTGACTAGCACAAGCATGCAAACTAGGCTTCGTGATATTGCTGATTTTAGTCCCTGTTCTGCTGTTATTTTGATGCCATGTAAACTTGTTCCTACAGAGAGATCCATGCATATTTTGAGATACTTCAGTAAGGGTGTTTTGTACACGTGGTTATTGTCTATACATTCATGGCCCTGTTTGCAATTATGGAGTAGTCTAGCATGTCATTTTTGTGCTCTACTTTTGCTTCAAAATGTTTCCTGGCAGATTGTTTACATGTTATTCAATTTGGCCAAGGTTGCTATAGTTGATCCTTGCATGCTATGGACTTGGTCTTGACTTGGTTTGTTTCACAAACATGTCTTCTTGATGATGCTATGCTTATCTTGTCATGCAATGACTTGTGGTGAGTGATTCGAGCTTGTTAAGTAGGGTATATGATGTTGCTGTTTTGCTAGGCTGAATCTGTTATTTCGCGATGCTATGTAAACCTGCTTCTACAAATCATTCTATGCATACTCTGGAGATGTTCTATAAACATGTTTTGATCTACATGTCATCCTCTAACCATTCATGCCCCTGGTAGCATTTATAGCTTGCTGTAGATTGTTCATATCTTGCTCCAAAGTTGCTTCATAATGTTGCTGTCAGCCTGTTAACATTAAGTTCAGTTGTATCCATGTGTTTTCCTAGTGTCCCATGCACCCTATGGACTTGCTATTGCCATGCTTAGCTTCACAAACATGCCTTCTTACTGTTGGTTGACTTGCCATGCCATGTATTGCTTTGTAGTGAGTTGCACAAGCTCATTTACATGCCTTCATAATTCTGTTTCTGCCATGTTTGAATCTGTAATATAACTTGCTATGTTTACATCGGTGCCATCATATTTTCTGATCCTTTTTGGCTTATGGTCAGTAAAGGACTTTTGATCTATGCAATTAGTAGATTCATGCCATGCCTTTGTTTGCCATGATAAGTTATTGTAACATATTGTTTGATAGCTCTAAGCATTGCATCGTGATGTTATTTTCTGCGAAGTCTGAAATTGTTATTACTTGCAATCTTACCATGTGTGTTTGAGCATGTTCTAGTGATTTATGGAGATAGCTCAGTGTTCATGTTTTGTCGTGCTTTACCTGTATATCATGCCCATGCCTTTTGTTATTATGTTGTGGTACTGTAGTTTGTTGTTTTGATGCTTGCAATATGCCTAGTTGCTGTTTTGGACAGCTTGTCCTTTAAAGTTGTTTCATGTGTGTGTGTTGAACCGTTGCTCCGTTTTGAGTGTGCGCTATATGAAACTTGCTTGATATTGCATGTAGTTTCATAATATCATGTAGCATCCTTGTTTTGAGGTGTTGGCTTGATGTTTGTATGCATTTTGCATCAATGCCATGTTTGACTTGCTTTGCTCATATCTTCTAGGCCGTAGCTCCGAACTAAATGAACTTTATATGTAACTTGACTAGAATCTCGTGTAGATCATCTTTGTGCATATTAACTTGATGTTTAACAACTTGAACATAAGGTTTATTCAGATCTGGACCAACTTCGAAATTTGCATATGAGGACTTACCGAAATTGTTATATGTTGTTCCCGGCCTCATTTAAACTTGCCTTGATGTGTTGCTCTTGTTTGCATCATCTCTTGTTATGAGTAGCCTTCATGTAGCTTTGTCATGCATCATGCTTGTTGTGCATCATGCCTTGTTCATGTGTGGTGTGTTTACTATGGGCCTATTCTGATCTCCTCCCACTCTGAACTTCTAAAAAAATTGGTCCGAAGCCAGCCCGAACGGAATAGCTTCCTGAAGCTGAAATCCACGAAGCCATCGTGGGCTCTAGTACAATTTTCTGGAGCGAGGGATTCCCAGCTCCACAATTTTTGGAAGCTGAAGTTCTGATTATTTACCACCATATTGCCACCCCGAAGAGAAAACGCTTCGCCGGGTCCTCTCTCGATCGCGCACACCCTGCTCGCTCACATCTTTCCCCTCTCCCTCGTCGTCTCCTGTCAAGCCGTCGCCACCGCCGTTCCTACCGCCAGACACAGCTGCCCCCGTCGCCGGCCGGGATCTCTCCGCCGCCAACAGATCCGGCCGTCCCAGGCTGATTCCCGCCGGATCCCGTCCTCGGCGCCGCCAGTCGCACGGGGTGGAAGGAGCTACGACACCATGGCTTAGAGGAGGTAGGCCCGACGCCATTGACGCCATCTCGAGCCTGGAGAAGCACGACCGCTCGTTTCTCTTTCTTTTTTCAGCCTCTGAGCAGTTTAGGCCAAAATGGGCAGCTTCCAGCCGGCCCAAGGTGGCAAGAAGCTGGGCTTTAACGCCCCAGCTGGGCTGCCAGCTCACCCAAGCGCTAGGAGAAGTTGCCTCGACTCCAGAACGGTTTACATAGCGCCACCTGAAGCGAGAAGTCGGGGCAGAAGCTAGATACGAGAAGTTTTGCAGAAGTTGGCATGTTTCAGAACAGGCCCTATGTTGTGTGCTTCTTTTCGATAGTTCCTGTTTCGTTGCGATTGTGAGGATTCGTTCGTTCGGCTTCATCCGTTCGTCTTCTTCATGGACTCGTTCTTCTTCCTTGCGGGATTTCAGGCAAGATGACCGCTACCCTGGATCTCACTACTATCATTGCTATGCTAGTTGCTTCGTTCTATCGCTATGCTGCGTTACCTATCTTTTGCTCATCAAGCCATCCCATATTGCCATGAACCTCTAACCTTTGACACCTTTCCTATGCAAACCGTTGTTTGGCTATGTTACCGCTTTTGCTCAGCCCCTCTTATAGCGTTGTTAGTTGCAGGTGAAGTTGAAGATTTCTCCATGGTGGACAGGATTTTGGTTGGGATATCACAATATCTCTTATATTATTAATACATCTATATACTTGGTAAAGGGTGGAAGACTCGGCCTTTTGCCTAGTGTTTTGTTCCACTCTTGCCGCCCTAGTTTCCGTCATACCGGTGTTATGTTCCCGGATTTTGCGTTCCTTACGCGGTCGGGTGATTTATGGGACCCCCTTGACAGTTCGCTTTGAATAAAACTCCTCCAGCAAGGCCCAACATTGGTTTTACCATTTGCCTCACCACCACCTATCCTTTCCCTTGGGTCGGCCAACCCGAGGGTCATCTTTATTTTAGCCCCCCCGGGCCAGTGCTTGTCTAAGTGTTGGTCCGAACCGAGCCGCCTGCGGGGCCCCCTCGGGGCAACTCGAGGTCTGGTTTTACTCGTAGCCTGTCTCATCCGGTGTTGCCCTGAGAACGAGATATGTGTAGCTCCTATCGGGATTGTTGGCGCATCGGGCGGTCTTGCTGGTCTTGTTTTACCATTGTCGAAATGTCTTGTAAACCGAGATTCCGAGTCTGATCGGGTCTTCCTGGGAGAATGTATATTCCTTCGTTGATCGCAAGAGCTTGTCATGGGCTAAGTTGGGACACCCCTGCAGGGTATAATCTTTCGAAAGCCGTGCCTGCGGTTATAGGCAGATGGGAATTTGTTAATGTCCGGTTGTAGATAACTTGACACCAGATCCAAATTAAAATTATCAACCATGTGTGTAGCCATGATGGTCTCTTTTCGGCGGAGTCCGGGAAGTGAACACGGTTTCTGGGTTATGTTTGACGTAAGTAGGAGTTCAGGATCACTTCTTGATCATTACTAGATGACGACCATTCCGTTTGTTCTCTTCTCGCTCTTATTTGCGTATGTTAGCCACCATATATGCTTAGTCGCTGCTGCAACCTCACCACTTTACCCTTTCCTTTCCCTTTAAGCTTTGCTAGTCTTGATACCCATGGTAATGGGATTGCTGAGTCCTCGTGGCTCACAGATTACTACAACAAAAGTTGCAGGTACAGGTTATGCGATGATCATGACGCGAGAGTGATGCTTGCTTGCTTTGAGTTCTTCTTCTGCTTCTTCGATCAGGGATAGGTTCCAGGTCGGCAGCCTAGGCTAGCAGGGTGGATGTCGTTTGAGTTTCTGTTTGTGTTTCATCCGTAGTCGGATGATGCTCTGATGTATTGTGATGTTGTTTTCATGTGGCATTGTATGCCTCTTGTATGTATCCCCATCTATTATGTAATGTTGATGTAATGATATCCACCTTGCAAAAGCGTTTCAATATGAGGGTCTATCCTTGGTGGGACCTTCGAGTTCCTTTTGGATAGGGTCGCATATTGGGCGTGGCAAGTTGGTATCAGAGCCTCGACCGACCCTAGGAGCCCCCTTGATTGATCGTGTAGTTTGGCCGTTGTTGAGTCTAGAAGAAAACTGTTTTCTGAGTCTAGTTATATCGGAGAGTAGGAATTCTTTTTACTCCTCAGTCCTTTCGTCGCTCTGGTGAGGAATCTTGACGTAGGTGTTTTGAATTACTCCTCTTCCCCTTCAAATTTTTTCTTTAGGATCACACAGCTGGTTTTCCGATAGTTGTTCCTCAGCTCTTTTCATCTGGTGCATTTCTCGTCAAGTTGACTCGAGCCTCTTCATCTTTATGTTCAATCCTCAGTTGTTTTCTTTCCCACCCGCCCACCCCTTTTCTTCTTGGAATCGGAGTCCGTAATCGAGTATCCATCCTACTCGTGTGAAGTTTTTGTTCTCTCTCCTCAATGTTTTCAACCGGTCTTTTCTCTTCAAGATATTCGTAGATTTCCCCTTCCAAGTTGCCTTTGTTTTCCCGCCCTCCCACCCTTTTTCTTCCCGGAGTCTGACTCTCTCTCGACAATCTATTTCATTCGTGTGGAGCCTCTTTAGTCTTTCGCCAATTGTTTCAACCGGTGAATTCTCGTCTCGGTCATCATTCTTCATCTCTTTTCTTCTTCGGTGGATTCAATTCAAGTTTTTTAGGTTGTTCATATTCTTTTCCTCGGCTCAAGTGTTTTCCTTGTTGTTCTCCTCTCGCCAGTTTATCCTTCCGGAGTATTCAAGACATCTCAGGAGATTCGTTTGTGTTTGATTAAATTCGAGGTTGTCACCTCATTCAAATATTTCAATTGTTCCGGTGCATCACCTATCTGTTCATCATCCCTTCCCAACGGTGTATTCTCTTTAGTGGGCCCTAACCCATAGGTCTTTTCCCAGGATCTTACCTGACTCTTCTGATTCCCCCGGAGTTAATCTCAATTCTTTTCAAGTGTGACGTAAGAATGGATCCCATCAGTCAGATGCCTTTCCAAGATCTCGTTCAAATTCTTTTCATTGTTGCCTCAACCTCTTCGCTTTTCATTCTCCCGGAGTATCTCAATTATTTCGGTGGTGTTTCTCGTCATCTTTCTCAGATTTGAAGATCGAAGAAGAGTTTTCCTCTAAATCTTGTCCGTTCGCTCAAAGTTTCGTGATTCTAGCTTCATATTATCCTCTCAAATTATTCCATTTGTCAGATATTCCTTTCTCAACCATCCGGAGTTTGTCAGGAGTTGTTTTCCCATTTCTTTTCATCGGAGGCCATCATTCCAGCTATTGTTCTCTAATTCTTCCCGGTGCTTCGTTCAAGTGTTCTTTAATCAGCTCATGATCTCCTTGTTCTTTTGCATCTAAATCCCCTCTAGCATATTTGTTCCTTCTAATTATTCCCGGTGATTATTTCTCTTTCGTTAGTCATTTCCGAATGCTTACGGTGGTTCCTTCAGATTCCTTTTCCTTGATCATCATTTTAATTCATTCGTTCTTTGCAATCCTACCGGTGGTTCATGAAGACCTTCTCAAGTCTTGTGCTGTCACTTCTCAATCCTTTTCAAGAAGAATAAGTAGTAGGCGAAATCCATTGCTTGTCATCAATTTAATTTGATGAAGGATAAGCATACAATAAATCTTATTCTTATTTCATCCAAGTGAGTAATCCCTTCTTTCGGAGTTTGTTCTTGATGAATAAATTCTAGTTCCAAGTGTTTCCCATCTTTTCATTTCCGGAGTTCAATTTCCTCAGCAATTTCGTTGGAACCTCTATCTAAATCACCACAAGGCTCATCTTATTCTTTTCATCTTTCATTCTATCTCATCATTACTTTTGTTACCGGAGTTCTTCATGGTGGTTCTTCATGATTTAATTCATTCTTCAAGTGTTCATCAAGATTCTTGTTGGTGGAGTTCAAATATCTGTTCTTCTCGCGTCTCGAAGTGCAGTTAATTCTCCGTTTTTCTTTTGAAGTGGAGTTTTGCATTTTTTTTGTTCTTCTAAGCGATCCAATCATTTCCGTTTGTGGTTGGTTATCACCTCATAATTTCTGAGATGTTATCCATAAGTCCACGTCAAGCTTATTCTTTCGTTGTTGATTTCCTCAACAACTCCATTCAATCCTTCCTTCTAAGTTCTTTTCATTTCTATTTCAATTCTTTCTGGAGGTTTTGTGTCATGTCTTCATCAAGTATCATTTCATCCTCTCTAGTTCTTGTTCTATTCTTTCCATTTTCAACCGGAGTGCTGCCTAAATGCTTTCAATCTTATTCGATTCTTATCTTGTTCTAACCGGAGTGGTTTCATAGTCTATCTGATTCAGTGAGCTTTTGATTCTCGTCATTCTTGTCGTTCCTCTCTTCTTCTCGAGTGCTCTTGATTCTTTGCTTCTTCTATTGAATTCTTGTTTCTCCTCATCCCTTTTCTCTTCCGTCTCGGCCCTAAGATCTCGGGACGAGATCTCTTGTTAGTGGAGGAGTGCTTGCCGGGGGCTCGTCGCTCGTTGAAGCCTTGGCCCTCTTCGTCGTCCGCTGGGCTAGCTTCTCCGTATCACTGCAAAGACGAATCTAGATGTAACGCCCCGGATCCGATGCGCTAGGTGTCTGCCAGTATCCGTCGTCGTTGTCGTGTCATTTGCTTGCGTGTTGCATTTTATCATGTCATCATGTGCATTTCATTTTGCATACGTGTTCGTCTCATGCATCCGAGCCTTTTCCCCGTTGTCCGATTTGCAATCCGGCGCTCCTATGTCCTCCGGCGTTCCCCTTTCGTCTCTCATTGTGAGTGGGTGTTAAACTTTCTCGGAATGGACCGAGGCTTGCCAAGTGGCCTTGGTATACCACCGATAGACCGCCTGTCAAGTTTCGTGCCATTTGGAGGTCGTTTGGTACTCCAATGGTTAACCAGGTAACCGGAAACCCCCCACTCTCTTTGCAGCCCAACACCCCTTCCAAAGTAGCCCAAAACCCACCTAACTCACCTCCATGCTCTCGGCCGTTCAATCACGATCGCGTGGCCGAAAACCGCTCCTCATTTGGACTCTCCTAGCCCCCTCTACCTATAAATATGTGTTCTTCCCCGAAATCCTGGGTCCAAACCCTAGCCATTTTCCTCCCCGCGCCGCCGGACACTTTCTCCTCCCACCGGACATGTCCGCACCCGCCCCCGCGGCGAATCCGGGCGTGACACGTGTCCACGCCGGCCTCCTCTCTCTTCCCGCGCAGCCGCGGCCCGCCCGGCCCATGGGAGGCCCGTCCCGGGCCGCGACCGGGCCCGCGCGCCCAGCCTCCCGCGCCGGCGCGCGCGCCGCCCGCGCTGTCTGTCTGCTGCCGCCGCCGCCCGCAGCCGCGGCGCCCCGCGGCCCGGCCCTTCGCCCGCAGCCGGCCCCGCCGCCGCTGTTCCTCCCGGCCCCGCCGCCGCTGCTCCTCCCGGCCGGCGCCGCCCAAGTCTCGCCGCGTCGCCGCGCGCCCTCGCCGGCCGAGCGCCGACCGGAGCCGTGCCTGCCCGCCTCTGCTCGGACCGCGCCGCGGCCTCCCCGGCCTTCTCTGGCCCCGTCTCCCTTCGGCCCCGACCATCTCTGGTCGCCGCAGCCCGCTACCCCGGCGAACCTCGTAACCCGCGCCAGATCAAGATCCGAACAAGGTTGACTTCGTTTTTCCACTAAGTCCCCGAAGTTTTTGTCATTTTCGTGCCTTGTTCATTGCATCGTAACTATGCATCTGTATCTCCGTTTCATGCGTGTAATATGTCAAATTGTTCGACTCGACGAGTTTATCATTTCATTCCATTGCATCATATTCATTTGAGGTCATCTAGATGTCCGAATCATTGTTGTAAGAGTGCTTCATAATGTTTTCTGCTGCCTGTTATCAGAACGAGCTCTTTTGTCATTTTTGCCATGATTGACGTGTGCATCCTATGAGGTTGATGTCTACAGGTGTTTTAAACTATGCTATGTCTTCTTTATAGTGGTGTATGCCATGTATTTTTGTGATCAATTTGGTGACTAGCACAAGCATGCAAACTAGGCTTCGTGATATTGCTGATTTTAGTCTCTGTTCTGCTGTTATTTTGATGCCATGTAAACTTGTTGCTACAGAGAGATCCATGCATATTTTGAGATACTTCAGTAAGGGTGTTTTGTACACGTGGTTATTGTCTATACATTCATGGCCTTGTTTGCAATTATGGAGTAGTCTAGCATGTGATTTTCATGCTCTACTTTTGCTTCAAAATGTTTCCTGGCAGATTGTTTACATGTTATTCAATTTGGCCAAGGTTGATATAGTTGATCCTTGCATGCTATGGACTTGTTCTTGACTTGGTTTGTTTCACAAACATGTCTTCTTGATGATGCTATGCTTATCTTGTCATGCAATGACTTGTGGTGAGTGATTCGAGCTTGTTAAGTAGGGTACATGATGTTGCTGTTTTGCTAGGCTGAATCTGTTATTTTGCGATGCTATGTAAACCTGCTTCTACAAATCATTCTATGCATAATGTGGAGATGTTCTATAAACATGTTTTGATCTACATGTCATCCTCTAACCATTCATGCCCCTGGTAGCATTTATAGCTTGCTGTAGATTGTTCATATCTTTCTCCAAAGTTGCTTCATAATGTTGCTGTCAGCCTGTTAACATTAAGTTCAGTTGTATCCATGTGTTTTCCTAGTGTCCCATGCACCCTATGGACTTGCTATTGCCATGCTTAGCTTCACAAACATGCCTTCTTACTGTTGGTTGCCTTGCCATGCCATGTATTGCTCTGTAGTGAGTTGCACAAGCTCATTTACATGCCTTCATAATTCTGTTTCTGCCATGTTTGAATCTATAATATAACTTGCTATGTTTACATGGGTGCCATCATATTTTCTGATCCTTTTTGGCTTATGGTCAGTAAAGGACTTTTGATCTATGCAATTAGTAGATTTATGCCATGCCTTTGTTTGCCATGATAAGTTCCTGTAACATATTGTTTGATAGCTCTAAACATTGCATCATGATGTTATTTTCTGCGAAGTCTGAAATTGTTATTACTTGCAATCTTACCATGTGTGTTTGAGCATGTTCTAGTGATTTCTGGAGATAGCTCAGTGTTCATGTTTTGTCGTGCTTTACCTGTACATCATGCCCATGCCTTTTGTTATTATGTTGTGGTACTGTAGTTTGTTGTTTTGATGCTTGCAATATGCCTAGTTGCTGTTTTGGACAGCTTGTCCTTTAAACTTGTTTCATGTGTGTGTGTTGAACCATTGCTCCGTTTTGAGTGTGCGCTATATGAAACTTGCTTGATATTGCATGTAGTTTCATATTATCATGTTGCATCCTTTTTTTGAGGTGTTGGCTTGATGTTTGTATGCATTTTGCATCAATGCCATGTTTGACTTGCTTTGCTCATATCTTCTAGGCCGTAGCTCCGAACTAAATGAACTTTATATGTAACTTGACTAGAATCTCGTGTAGATCATCTTTGTGCATCTTAACTTGATGTTTAACAACTTGAACATAAGATTTATTCAGATCTGGACCAACTTCGAAATTTGCATATGAGGACTTACCGGAATTATTATATGTTGTTCCCGGCCTCATTTAAACTTGCCTTGATGTGTTGCTCTTGTTTGCATCATCTCTTGTTATGAGTAGCCTTCATGTAGCTTTGTCATGCATCATGCTTGTTGTGCATCATGCCTTGTTCATGTGTGGTGTGTTTACTATGTTGTGTGCTTCTTTTCAATAGTTCCTGTTTCGTTGCGATCGTTAGGATTCGTTCGTCTACGCTTGGTTCGGCTTCATCCGTTCGTCTTCCTCATGGACTCGTTCTTCTTCCTTGCGGGATTTCAGGCAAGATGACCGCTACCCTGGATCTCACTACTATCATTGCTATGCTAGTTGCTTCGTTCTATCGCTATGCTGCGTTACCTATCTTTTGCTCATCAAGCCTTCCCATATTACCATGAACCTCTAACCTTTGACACCTTTCCTATGCAAACCGTTGTTTGGCTATGTTACCGCTTTTGCTCAGCCCCTCTTATAACGTTGTTAGTTGCAGGTGAAGTTGAAGATTTCTCCATGGTGGACAGGATTTTGGTTGGGATATCACAATATCTCTTATATTATTAATGCATTTATATACTTGGTAAAGGGTGGAAGACTCGGCCTTTTGCCTAGTGTTTTGTTCCACTCTTGCCGCCCTAGTTTCCGTCATACCGGTGATATGTTCCCGGATTTTGCGTTCCTTACGCGGTCGGGTGATTTATGGGACCCCCTTGACAGTTCGCTTTGAATAAAACTCCTCCAGCAAGGCCCAACATTGGTTTTACCATTTGCCTCACCACCACCTATCCTTTCCCTCGGGTCCGCCAACCTGAGGGTCATCTTTATTCTAGCCCCCCGGGGCCAGTGCTTGTCTAAGTGTTGGTCCGAACCGAGCCGCCTGCGGGGCCCCCTCGGGGCAACTCGAGGTCTGGTTTTACTCATAGCCTGTCTCATCCGGTGTTGCCCTGAGAACGAGATATGTGCAGCTCCTATCGGGATTGTCGGCGCATCGGGCGGTCTTGCTGGTCTTGTTTTACCATTGTCGAAATGTCTTGTAAACCGAGATTCCGAGTCTGACCGGGTCTTCCTGGGAGAAGGTCTATTCCTTCTTGATTGCGAGAGCTTGTCATGGGCTAAGTTGGGACACCCCTGCAGAGTATAATCTTTCAAAAGCCGAGCCTGCGGTTATAGGCAGATGGGAATTTGTTAATGTCTGGTTGTAAATAACTTGACACCAGATCCGAATTAAAACGCATCAACCGTGTGTGTAGCCGTGATGGTCTCTTTTCGGTGGAGTCCGGGAAGTGAACACGGTTTCTGGGTTATGTTTGACGTAAGTAGGAGTTCAGGATCACTTCTTGATCATTACGAGATGACGACCGTTCCACTTGTTCTCTTCTCGCTCTTATTTGCGTATGTTAGCCACCATATATGCTTAGTCGCTGCTGCAACCTCACCACTTTACCCTTTCCTTTCCCTTTAAGCTTTGCTAGTCTTGATACCCATGGTAATGGGATTGCTGAGTCCTTGTGGCTCACAGATTACTACAACAAAAGTTGCAGGTACAGGTTATGCGATGATCATGACGCGAGAGCGATGCTTGCTTGCGTTGAGTTCTTCTTCTGCTTCTTCGATCAGGGATAGGTTCTAGGTCGGCAGCCTAGGCTAGCAGGGTGGATGTCATTTGAGTTTTTGTTTGTGTTTCATCCGTAGTCGGATGATGCTCTGATGTATTGTGATGTTGTTTTCATGTGGCATTGTATGCCTCTTGTATGTATCCCCATCTATTATGTAATGTTGATGTAATGATATCCACCTTGCAAAAGCGTTTCAATATGCGGGTCTATCCTTGGTGGGACCTTCGAGTTCCTTTTGGATAGGGTCGCATATTGGGCGTGGCACTAGACAAGATCGGGTCAGGATGAAACAACCAAAATGGAGGATCAAGGGATGAATAAAGAGGCAAGATGCTTACTCATCTTCCCCTTCTGACCTCCTCTTCCTCTTCGGGCTAAAGGACACGAGGTCAAAATTGACCGTCGGGATGGTGTCCACAAAGGGAGGAGGAGGAGATGGAGTCTTGGGCCGCTTGGCCGAGGAGGAGGTAGCGGCCGCAGCTTTCTTTGCTGCCGCGGCTTCCTTTGCTGATGCCACAGCTACACCCCTCGTATGACGCACGAGTTGCGCCTGGGCCTCTTGCTGCTACATGGACCTGCCGGCCGCTCCCTTGCCGGAGCTCTTGACTGGCTCGCCAGAGATGGCCCGCTGCAGGACATGTTTCTTTTTTGGGGCTGAGGGCTCGTCCGCATCAGTTGTCTCCTTGGTCGACTCCTCGACCGCCTCTTCAGCAGGGCGAACCCCGACGCCCTCACCGCTGCGCTCCCCGGCAGACTCCTTCCACCCGGCAAACTCCTTATCCTCATCGGCCTCGTTGGCCTCATCCTCCACAATACTGACGCTGCCGGCCTCCTTGGCAAGTGCTGCCTCCTTTGCCCTGCTGGCGATGTACACCACCTCTTCTTTGGTGGTGGGGCGGATGAGCTGCGGCTCATTGCGGATGAACTTCTTCGACAAGTTTTCAAAGAATTCCTGCACCAGCACCGCTTATGGCTCGTCCCGGGTCGGGTCCAGGCCATGCGTGTTGAACACCGACATCATGGCGATGATGGAGGTCAAGCAGGAATTGTTGCTCAAGGGGACCACCCCTGCTGGCAACCTGAACGGGTTGTCGGCCTTTCTGGTCTTGTCGGCCTTGCAGGCCTTGTCAGCCTTGTTGGCCTTATCAACCCTGAGCTGAAATAGCTTCCGGTAGAGGGACGCATGCCGCATTACCTTGAAATTGTAGTTCAGGCCGGGGCAAAGCCTCATGATGTCTATCGCATTCTTGAAGTCCCAGGCCAGCCTCCCCTTGTTGTACAGAGGAGTGATGCAGCGGCGGAGGAAGTCGGCCCCAACCATATCGAGCGTGAGCCCGGCCGGTTTGAGGCGATGGATTCTGGTGGTGGCGACCGTGAGCTTCTTGTTGTTGACGTCGAACTCGCCCCAGTACTTGCCGTGGACCGGCGGCTTTTGACGAACCTGACAGAATGGTTGCGGCTCCTCCTCCACGATCCAGCACCACCTTCCCTGCCATTCATCCCACTTCTCCTTCTGAGTCCCCTCTGGGTACGTGCTCTTGCTCAAGGCCCTCGGGATCCAAGTGATGCAGCCAGAGATGGAATCTCCTAGCTGGAGATGAGGGACGAAATAATGGCGGAAGATCACTTTGTTGGGGACCACCCCGGCAAAGCCCTCGCAGAGGTGGGCGAAAAGGGCCATGCACGCCATGGCGTTCAGCGTGAAATCCGGAAGGTTGAAGCCAAAGGTGTGCATGATGTCGTTGAAGAAATCTGAGAATGGCGGGCAAAGCCCACAGTAGAAGTAAACAACGAAGAAAGGATATTTATCTAGACCGGGCTTGGCGAAGTGAGCGGGGATGATGCGCGTAGCGGAGTGCCCCGACGTCTCTCTCCCCCACAGGCACCGGAATCGGTCCTTGAGCATAAGTGTGTCAATCGTCGAGGTGAAGATGGTGTGCTTCTTCCACAGCTTCACAATTCGCTCTCCGGCACCTCTTTCTCCAAGCTTGCCTTGGCCACTCCATTGCCCTTGCTCGTCTTGGGCGCCATGGTGGCGGAGAGGGGGCGAGGGATCAAGAGCAGTGAAATCGCAATAATGGTGGACAGAGGCGAGGGCTCTGGTTTGGGCTCGAGGAAGAAGAAGGGAGCGGCAGTTCCTAGATTGGGAAAGTCAAGAAGGGTAAATGAGAAGTGTCCCTGCGGATTCCTCTTTTTATGGGGAAGGCACGGGCCACCTCTTTACTGTTTGATGTGAGGCATCACAGGTGTGCTACGACCGTTCCACGTGCGACCCCCACGCATGCACTCAATGCGAACCATGGGGAAGCACAACCGATGAGAAGATTACAACAGTTAATCCCTGCCACGCGTGCCCGCACACTGTTTTGGGCCTGGCCGAACGACGCTTCACGCTTATGTGTGGCCCAGGCCCGGGGGCTCCTGTCAGTGTACATAAGTTTGGGCTATTCTTTACCCCTTACTTGTGCATGGGCAGTTGTAGCCACGCTCATGGCAAAGGCTTGACAGGGCAGTAGAAAGCAAGATGCAAGACTACCAAGGCAGCACTCAAGCTAGTAAACAAAGAGCAGAAGACAAGATAGACCTCCCCCGACAAGATCCTTGTCGGGGCGGCTTGCATAGCCCTGGCACTTGCCGAGGCGGCTTGCGAAGCACCAGCAAGGCCACCACCGTTGAAGCTGAGAGCTCTGACACCATTGACAACGTCAAGGCCAAGACTCGGGGGCGCATGCATAGTAGCATGCAGATCTTTGTGAAGACTGATGGCATGCAGGTATACGTGGAGACCAGAAGACGAAGACCCCCGGCAAGGCCCTTGCCGGGGACGACTGTGAGCCCCCGGTAAGACCCTTGCAGAGGAAAATTGCGGAGCCACAACTAGGCCTGCACCCGACAAGGTTTCGCCACCTCACAGTCGTTCGAGCGCGGCGACCAGCCTGCCAAGCAAGCAAGCACCTGCGTGGTGGCATGCAGACCTTCGTGAAGATCCTGGCACCACGCCATCACAGCAGCTAGCCAGCCGGCCTGCCGCTGCATGCCTCGTCAGCCTGGACGCATGTCAAGATGGGGTGAGGTGGCGATGGACGGGTCGGGTTCTATTACCGTCACTGATAAAGTTGGAGAGCACATAAGCAGCACATTTAAGGCGTTTATCCTATGGTGTCAGGAATAAGCTTGTACACTGTAGCTACTTTACACCTCCTGTGTGCTACTGTGGCGACCCCTTTGGCGTATAAAAGGAGGCTCGAGGCGTACTGGAGAAGGATTCAAACTTTTGGACCAGGCACACATAGCAGCTAGTTAAGGTTCAAGAACACCAAATATACACTCAAAGAAGGACTAGGGTTTTACGCTCCTCAGCGGCCCAAACCTGGGTAAAAATCCCTCGTGCTGATCACCATACCTGCTCTTTGTGCAACCCTCTCTCCTCGCAGACCGTAGAAGGGATCCTTGTGATCCCATAGGTGTCATTTCCCCGACAACCCTGTGCACACACCCTGTCGGAGGGGGAAATCATCAACGGAGGACATCTTCATCATCCCGGTGGCCACCATGACGACGAGGGAGTAGTCCACCCTCGGGGCTGAGGGTTTGTACCAGTAGATATGTGTTTGATCTCTCTCTCTCTCTCTCTCTCTCTCTCTCTCTCTCTCTCTCTTGTGTTCTCTCTCGTGTTTCCTCTATCGCGGGCTTTGATAATAAGTTGGATGATGTCTGCTAGGACTACGTCGGTATTTACCCAAAGAGGAAGGGATAATGCAGTATAGCGATGGTAGGTATTTCCCTCAGTGATGAGACCAAGGTTATCTAACTAGTAGGAGAACATCCTCACACCACGTAAACAACACCTACATACAAATAACAAATACTCGCAACCCGACATGTTAAAGGGGTTGTCAATCCCTTTTGGGTACGGCGCCTCAAGATAGGCAAATAATGTGAGGTAGAAGTGGTAGATAGGATAGATAGATCGTAGAACAAATAAATTGCAGAAAGGTATTTTTGTATTTTTGGTTTAATATATCTGAAAATAAATGCAAAGGAAAATAGATCGCAAAGGCAAATATGATGAAAAGAGAACCGGGGGGCCTAGGTTTCACTAGTGGCTTCTCTTGAGAAAAATAGCAAATGGTGGGAAAACGTTTACTGTTGGGCAATTGATAGAACTTCAAATAATCATGACCGTATCCAGGGGATGATCATTATATAGGCATCACGTCCAAGATTAGTAGACCGACTCCTGCCTGCATCTACTACTATTACTCCACACATCGACCGCTATCCAGCATGCATCTAGTGTATTAAGTTCATGGAGAAATGGAGTAATGCAATAAGAATGATGACATGATGTAGACAAGATCTATTTGTGTAGAAATAGACCCCATCTTGTTATCTTTAATAGCAAAAATACATACGTGTTGTTTCCCTTTCTGTCACTGGGATCAAGCACAGCAAGGTCGAACCCATCACAAAGTACCTCTTCTTGTTGCAAGATAAATAGATCAAGTTGGCCAAACAAAACCCAAATATCGGAGAAGAAATACGTGGCTATAAGCAATCATGCATATAAGAGATCAAAGAAGACTCAAATAACATTCATGGATAAAAACATAGATCTGATCATAAACTCAGAGTTCATCGGATCCCAACAAACACACCTCAAAAAGACTTACATCATATGGATCTCCAAGAGACCGTTGTATTGGTAATCAAGAGAGAGAGAGAGAGAGAGAGAGGAAGCCATCTAGCTACTAACTACGGACCCTTAGGTCTACAAAGAACTACTCACGCATCATCGGAGAGGCACCAATGGACATGATGCACCCCTCCGAGATGGTGTCTAGATTGGATCTTGTGTTTCTGGACTCTGCGGCGACTGGAATTGATTTTCGTCAACTCCCCTAGGGTTTCTGGGCGCGCCCTGGTGGGTTGTGCTCCCCTCGGAGCACCCCCCCCCCCCAGGTGCTTTCCTGGCCCATCGGATGTCTTATGGCCCAAAAAAATCCTCAAAAAGTTTCTCTGCATTTGGACTGTTGGTATTGATTCCTGCGATGTAAAAAACATGCAGAAAAGAGCAACTGGCACTAGGCACTATGTCAATAGGTTAGTACCAAAAATGATATAAAATGACTATAAAATTATTGTAAAACATCCAAGAATGATAATATAACAGCACGGAACAATCAAAAATTATAGATACATCGGAGACCTATCATTGGATCATATGGTGTTTTCCCCTCTCTATCTTGTTGTGATGAATTGAGTTTTCGCTTTGAGATTTTGTTATTATCGGATTGAATACTTTTATGGATTTGAGAGCACTTGATGTATGTCTTGCTATGAATACCCGTGGTGACATTGGGGTATCATATTGATTCACTTGATATATGGTTTGGCACTCAACTCATGGATTCCCGAGGTGACATTTGGGTAATCTATGAATAGGGGTTGATGCATGTTTTCATCCTCGTTTCTCCAGTAGAAATCTGTGGCACCCCGATCCGCATGGAGCAGGGGGCCTTCGCATGCCAGCCCAGGATAACACCAAACGCACGACAGGTCCATGATACAGCATTCTAGTTACAAGAATATTCATCAAATACATGTGTATATGATTACATCATTGATGAATACAATTATCTGGCATAGCCCTACGGCTATTTGAATGGCATCAGAAGTCTATTTAAATGGTGGTGAAAGTCTTGGTTTGGCAGCATATCACTCTGGCTGGGCTCCACAATTCACAGGATTGGCAAGATTACGGCCTAGCACGACGGAACAAGCGAACAATTCAGGCATGACCTACAAAACTGGCATGACATGCGAGGTCAGTACATTGAATTTACTTGCAAGACAACCAAATACATAGCATCCGAACGAACCGATGACAAATCAAGAACCAAGCATATGCAACAATCTATTTCATCATAATTACTAAGCATGGCATGATATTAACTAGAGTCATTATTCAAACTAAGCATATATATGTTACCAAAGGAGGCAACCACTATTCATGGACATTTTCTTGCTGGCCGCGTGGAGCATCTGGAAGGAGAGAAACAATGAATACTTCAGAGGAGTGCCACACTCCTTCATCGCATGGCTTGATAGATTCAAGCACCTATTGGGCCTCCTTGTTCATAATTGTAAAGAAGAGCTTCGTCCCTTCTTAGACTCCTATATACAAAACTTGTAGACAGTAGTGTTATACATGTTTAGACAGGCCGAGGGGGCCCTGCAAAGAAAACCTACCTATAAAAATGTAACATCTGTTGGTGAGTAATACAAAGTCAGTGGGAGCCTCTCCCACTATCGTTCTCGGTCAAAAAAATTCAAACTAAGCATGAACAACATCATGGCATCTACTAGCATGGCAATAACATGTCATCTCAAACTTTACTTCTAACATGTCAATGGCAACACATAGCATAACATAGCATCTTGATCATAACATGACATAATCTAAACATGGCATAAGTTCAGTCAAAACATAGCATGGCATCATGAAACTTTGCTGAAAATAAACTACCAGTCATATTCAATGCAGGCATAACATGTTAACTTTATGCAACCATCTCTTGTTCTACCATGGTTCTTTTAAATGAAAATAACAACATACTACTCATGCAATGCAACCAAACTTGTGCACTGAGTCCCTCGGACTCTCTTGCCAACGGGTTGCCTTGCAACCAAGCGGTGATCATCCACGGATCACAAAAGGAACCACTCTTGGTTCAACACTCACCAAGACCTCATCTCGTGATCATATCAACACATCACCGTGACTTCTCACGATTATCTCATAGTCCAAGTCATCACATTCTTTTATTACACATTATTCATCAACTTAGTTATTTTAGGTTTATCCTCCATTTCCACCAAGACCTAATAGTGTGACCTACTACGAACTTGTGCCCATGACCGAGGACGCGGCTATCAATAGATTAAACATACACTCTGCAGAGGTAGCACACTGTACCCACACCACAGAACCCATGGCCTCGCACTCCCATTCTGGTGGACCAACGGCGTTCCGACAAAACCGATCTATTGCCATGACACTCTCCCGGCCACTCCAACCAACACCGCTTTTTGGGTTCAATCCTGGGTGGCCTAGCCTACCAAAGGCAAAACGGCCACCGTCGTGGCAAAACAAACAGTCCCAAAGAGGGACAAAGCATGCAAAACAACTCAGGCCCACAAGATTTATGTCTGCCTACCTGATCAGGGTAGCGCGCACCCATAACCTTCCCTACTTTGGAGGCACCGGCGAGAGGCATGGCAATAAATCAGTTAGGGCCTTCCCATACCAAGGCAAATGTGGTTGCACTGGAAAAAGCTTGATTTGGTGGCACTATGACATCCCAGTGATGACGGAGGAGGTTTGTTATTAAGTCATATTATTAACTTCTCCATCATCAATCATCATGCGAGCATTTTTAACATGAATGCAACAACTAGCATGCAACATACATATGCAGTAACAACATAAAGATTTTCAAGTGCCAACAATAGCATGTGAAACATGGCAAACTCAAGTACTAGCAATCTTATCAGTGTAACAGAATCATCATAACATCGATACTACTGACATGAAACTAAACTAGACAGAGGCATGATATTATCAGCAACAACATCCAGCTAGCATGTCAACATATTTCATAAAAACACAAGCATGCATGGCAGATAACAAAAACATATAGCATGACTGAAATAACAGCAAACAGAACAGGCAAGAAACTATTGCAACTAAACACACACACGAGGTGCAAGCAAAGTCAACATGCAAGTTCGGGGCTCATGATAAGAGGTTGGCTTGCCTGGGGGTCGAGGAATACTCCGGGGAGGGATACGATCAATTCTCGGAAAAATTTGTCGGAGAATGGTTAGGTCTCAAAGGGGCTGAATTAGGGCAAGGGCAAAATGGGCATTTTCAGAATGTGCAAACATAAATAAAATGGTCCCATCGAAAAGAGCGTGACTAACAGAGAACATGAGCATTGGAATCACCTCATTCAGAGTTACGGTTGCAAAATTGTGGTCGTTCACTTTTTAGGCAGAAAAGTGGCTTAAACAGTGAATGTTCACAATATAAGCATTTCAGTCGGTTGAGCTGAAAAAGAGAAAGCGCCTTTCTGGGAATGCGCCTTCAGAGAAGTGAAAACGTATTTTCATCTAAAGGAACAAGATAATACGCTTTCTAACCTGGGAAACATACTCAGGGGGAAATACGTCTTTAGCGCAGGGAAACGGCTTCATGGCGGGGGCGCCGCCACTTATCCGACGTGGCACGGGGCCAGGCCCTTCGGTCGTGAATAGGTGGGGTCGCATGGGGCAGGGTCCCTCCTGGCCTGGCATCTTCAACCTTCCTCCCGGGAGCGCACCGAGCCGAAGCAGGGGATCACCCCGGCGGCGACTGTCGGCGGCTCCGTCCACCGCAGACGACGGCCGACCCACCCATGATCTCAGGAGCGAGAGGTGCATCCCGTGGTGGTCTCCGTTGCCTGCCACGACCACTTGAGAGGGAGCAACGCGGCCCACGGCGGAGAGGAGCTTCAGCCGCCGGTGAATTGGGTGCTCTAGTGGGGGAAAGGAAGGGGAACAAGTGCTGGGAGGCTCGCTGGAGTGAGGCGCGTCCGTTTGTGGGCTCGAACGAGGCAGGGGACGATCGGAGGGGGTAGTTGGGCGCGGAGGCCGTGGGCGAGCTTCGGCTAAATTGTCGGGCTCCGGCAAGGGATTCAGGGGAGAGGTGGAGGGGGCTGGAGCTGCTCGGGGCTCGGGCTATGGCTATATATAGCAGGGCGAGTGGCCGAGGAGCCGAGCTCCACCGAACGGGTCCGGCCAAGGCTCTAGATGGCCACAACAGTCACGGGGAGGAGTGGGAAGGTGACGAGGGGGATGCGGACGAGCGCCAGGGGTTCACGGAATCGAGCTACGCTTGCGGACGAGGGGGAGAGAAGAGGACAGGCGCAAGGAAGGCGACGATGGCCACGGGCGAGCACTATTCGATCTTTGGAATGGCTCATCAGAGAATAAAACGGAGGAGGGGAGGGGTCCAGGCAAATGGCGACAACGATGCCAAGCCATTTGACACTCTGGGACAAACCAAATCCAGCTGGAGCTGCTCTCCCGAGGCCAACAGTGGCTAGACCATTGTTTTGGCTGGCATTTCCTATGGTCACCACCGACAACACGCTCTCTGGCCGTCTACTCCATGCCAAACTATGTCTACATCGTAGTCCTTCCAAGGCTCATTAAAGAAGAGGTGAGTTCACGGGCAGAGGTGATGAGAGCAGAGGGAAACAAGCTCCACAAGTTTGATGTTGCAAACTTGGCCATGTTCTAGAAATTAAACCAAAGAGGTTAACAGGCAAACTTGATGTTGTCAGGCTTAGGGTAGTAAGAACTACAGTCCTGGGGGTTATGAGGTCATTAGGACAAGTATTCAACATAGTTGCTTTCCAATTGCTAAAATATGTCCAGAAACTAAATGAGGAAGGAGCACTCACTAGGAGTGTTAGATTGGACAACCACTTGGCAAATCATGATGATTTGGTCATATGTAGATGCTGCAAAAAGGATCATACCAAATGGACTTGCCAAATTCGTACTTGTTTCACAAACATCCCTTCTGACCAGAAACTTGGGAAAATTCTAGGAAAATGTTGGCTAATAAAATTAGCCAAAATCTTGTGGAGGTGGGTCCTATGGATAGGAGAAGGCTTGGAAATATTTTCAGCCATAATGGAGCAAGATAAAATATACTTGCTTCACAAACTGAAAATTTGGACACAATACAAGAATTGCTCCTGAGCTCACATAGTTCAATGTAATGAGCTGAATTTAGATGGAGGCGAATGATTTGGGATACTTGAGAAGATGGCAAAGTTTCATCCCATTTGGAAACTCTATGAAGGCATTTCCTTCACAAAGTTGCAATCTGGTCAGAAACTTTGAAGAGGCTAGGATGAAGGGATCAAGCTGATCTTTGGTATCCATGGGTTATATGTCAAGGATAATCACCCCAGTCAAATTTGAGCTCAATCGGAATTAGGAATAAAGCCTTCCTTTGCAAAATTTCAGAGAAGGCAGAAACTTGCATTGGATCATGTGCCCAATTTTTGATCTCTAGAAAATGGGATAAGGATGGAACTAGTGATCATATAGCAAGGACAAGCTCCACAATTTATGTGGGAATTTTCTCTGCTATAAAAATGATAGTTCCTTTAGAAAATGGTAGAAATGCAATATTGGCATAAAATAAGAAAAGGCAATTTTCCTTATTTAATTATGGCCAATATCTTTGCTAGAGCTTGGATTAGACATAAATATCAACTCCATCAATTCACATGAATTTAGGAGATGGCTAGCTATGCCTTTGGATTTTATTCCTCATAAGGACAAGAAAAGGAATAAATCATAATTCAAAAATATTGCATGGGACTTGGCAATATTTTTGCATATCCAAGGTTTCGAAAGGTAGAAGGGTCTCTAGGAACAGATAGGATGATCAATAGATCAAGGGAAAAAAGGCCACTTTGTATTCACAAAGGGCACATTCAAATTCCAGAAAATTGGAATTAGGGTTTGAGAGGGTTTGAGATGATGCAAATGAGGTCTTGCCCATTGACAAAGACCTGAGCAAGGTTTTGAAACATTTGAAATAACAAGAATTCTCAGAGTCATCCGACAAACTCAGAGAAAGATTTTGAAAATGAGTGCCAGGAAGGAATAATAACACAAAAATTGATAACCCAATTTTGGGGCTGTTACAAAATCTTGGGGCACTCTTTGAGGTTCTTTGTGTTGGATTGAGTATTATGAATCTGAAATTGTTTGATGCATATCGTATAATCAACTCACAGATACTCGTGGTGACACTGGAGTATCTAGATGACATTAGAGTTTGTTGATGTGTATCATATGATGTTATTTTAGTACGAACTTTTAGATAGATTGATCGGAAAGGATAACTCGGTCTTATTTTAGTACGAACTCTTGGATAGATCGATCGGAAAGGATAACTTTCAGGTGGTTTTGTACCCTACAAACTGTTGGGGAACGTAGTAATTTCAAAAAAATTCCTACGCACACACAAGATCATGGTGATGCATAGCAACAAGAGGGGAGAGTGTTGTCCACGTAGCCTCGTAGACCAAAAGCGGAAGCGTTAGAATAACGTGGTTGATGTAGTCGTACGTCTTCACGGCCCGACCGATCAAGCACCAAAACTACGACACCTCTGAGTTCTAGCACACGTTCAGCTCGATGACGTCCCTCGAACCCCGATCCAGCCGAGTGTCGAGGGAGAGTTCCGTCAGCACGACGGCGTGGTGATGATCTTGATGTTCTACCGTCGCAGGGCTTCGCCTAAGCACTGCTACAACATTATCGAGGAGGACTATGGTGGAGGGGGCACCGCACACGGCTAAGAGATCAAGAGATCAATTGTTGTGTCTATGGGGTGACCCCCTCCCCCGTATATAAAGGAGTGGAGGAGGGGGCCGGCCAAGGGGGTGGCGCACCCTAGGGGGGGAGTCCAACCCCCACCGGGACTAGGACTCCCCCTTTCCTATTAGGAGAGGGAGAGGGAAGGAAGAGGAGGGAGGGAAGAAGGAAAGGGGGGCCGGTCCTCCTCCCAATTCGGATTGGGCTTGGGGGGTGCCCCCTCCTTTGCTCCTTTCCCTTCCTTTCTACTAAGGCCCAATAAGGCCCATATACCTCCCGAGCGGTTCCGATAACCTCCCGGAGCTCTGGTATTGTCCCAACCTCACCCGGAACCTTTCCGGTGTCCGAATATAGTCGTCCAATATATCGATCTTTATGTCTCCACCATTCCGAGACTCCTTGTCATGTCCGTAATCATATCCGGGACTCCAAACAATCTTCGGTACATCAAAACTCATAAACTCATAATAAAACTATCAACGAAACCTTAAGCGTGCGGACCCTATGGGTTCGAGAACTATGTAGACATGACCGAAACTCGTTTCCGGTCAATAACCAATAGCAGAACCTGGATGCTCATATTGGCTCCTACATATTCTACGAAGATCTTTATCGGTCAAACCGCATAACAACATACGTTGTTCCCTTTGTCATCGGTATGTTACTTGCCCGAGATTCGATCGTCGGTATCTCAATACCTAGTTCAATCTCGTTACCGGCAAGTCTCTTTACTCATTATGTAATGCATCATTCCGTAACTAACTCATTAGCTACATTGCTTGCAAGGCTTATAGTGATGTGCATTACCGAGATGGCCCAAAGATACCTCTCTGACAATTGAGTGACAAAACCTAATCTCGAAATACGCCAACTCAACATGTACCTTTGGAGACACTTGTAGAGCTCCTTTATAATCACCTAGTTACGTTGTGACGTTTGGTAGCACACAAAGTGTTCCTCCGGTAAACGGGAGTTTCATAATCTCATAGTTGTAGGAACATGTATAAGTCATGAAGAAAGCAATAGCAACATATTAAACGATCAAGTGCTAAGCTAACGGAATGGGTCAAGTCAATCACATCATTCTCCTAATGATGTGATCCCGTTAATCAAATGACAACTCATGTCTATGGTTAGGAAACATAACCATCTTTGATTAATGAGCTAGTCAAGTAGAGGCATACTAGTGACATTAAGTTTGTCTATGTATTCACACATGTATCATGTTTCTAGTTAACATAATTCTAGCATGAATAATAAACATTTATCATGATATGAGGAAATAAATAATAACTTTATTACTGCCTCTAGGGCATATTTCATTCAGTCTCCCACTTGCACTAGAGTCAATAATACATAGTAATGATTCTAACACCCATGGAGTCTTCGTGCTGATCATGTTTTGCTCGTGGAAGAGGCTTAGTCAACGGGTCTGTAACATTCAGATCCGTATGTATCTTGCAAATCTCTATGTCTCCCACCTGGACTTGGTCCTAGATGGAATTGAAGCATCTCTTGATGTGCTTGGTCCTCTTGTGAAATCTGGATTCCTTTGCCAAGGCAATTGCACCAGTATTGTCATAGAAGATCTTTATTGGTCCCGATGCACTAGGTATGACACCTAGATCAGAAATGAACTCCTTCATCCAGACTCCTTCATTTGCTGCTTCCGGAGTGGCTATGTACTCTGCTTCGCATGTAGATTCGCCACGACGCTTTGTTTTGGAACTGCACCAACTGACAACTCCACCGTTCAATATAAACACGTATCCGGTTTGCGATTTAGAATCATCCGGATCAGTGTCAAAGCTTGCATCGACGTAACCATTTACGACTAGCTCTTTGTCACCTCCATAAACGAGAAACATATCCTTAGTCCTTTTCAGGTATTTCAGGATGTTCTTGACCGTTGTCCAGTGATCCACTCCTGGATTACTTTGGTACCTCCCTGCTAAACTTATTGCTAAGCGTACATCAGGTCTGGTACACAGCATTGCATACATGATAGAGCCTATGGCTGAAGCATAGGGAACATCTTTCATTTTCTCTCTATCTTCTGTTGTGGTCGGGCATTGAGTCTGACTCAACTTCACACCTTGTAATACAGGCAAGAACCCTTTCTTTGCCTGATCTTTTTGAACTTTTTCAAAACTTTATCAAGGTATGTGCTTTGTGAAAGTCCAATTAAGCGTCTTGATCTATCTCTATAGATCTTGATGCCTAATATGTAAGCAGCTTCATCAAGATCTTTCATCGAAAAACTTTTATTCAAGTATCCCTTTATGCTATCCAGAAATTCTATATCATTTCCAATCAACAATATGTCCAGAAATGCTACAGAGCTCCCACTCACTTTCTTGTAAATACAAGCTTCTCCAAAAGTCTGTATAAAACCATATGCTTTGATCACACTATCAAAGCGTTTATTCCAACTCCGAGAGGCTTGCACCAGTCCATAAATGGATCGCTGGAGCTTGCACACTTTGTTAGCACCTTTTGGATCGACAAATTCTTCTGGTTGCATCATATACAACTCTTCTTCCAGAAATCCATTTAGGAATGCAGTTTTGACATCCATTTGCCATATTTCATAATCATAAAATGCGGCAATTGCTAACATGATTCGGACAGACTTAAGCATCGCTACGGGTGATAAAGTCTCATCGTAGTCAACCCCTTGAACTTGTCGAAAACCTTTCGCAACAAGTCGAGCTTTGTAGACAGTTACATTACCATCAGCGCCAGTCTTCTTCTTGAAGATCAATTTATTCTCGATGGCTTGCCAATCATCGGGCAAGTCAACCAAAGTCCATACTTTGTTCTCATACATGGGTCCCATCTCAGATTTCATGGCCTCAAGCCATTTTGCGGAATCTGGGCTCATCGTCACTTCCTCATAGTTCGTAGGTTCGCCATGGTCAAGTAACATGACTTCCAGAATAGGATTACCATACCACTCTGGTGCGGATCTTACTCTGGTTGACCTACGAGGTTCGGTAGTAACTTGATCTAAAGTTTCATGATCAATATCATTAGCTTCCTCACTGATTGGTGTAGTCGTCACAGGAACCGGTTCATGTGATGAACTATTTTCCAATAAGGGAGCAGGTACAGTTACCTCATCAAGTTCTACTTTCCTCCCACTCACTTCTTTCGAGAGAAACTCCTTCTCTAGAAAGGATCCGAATTTAGCAACAAAAGTCTTGCCCTCAGATCTGTGATAGAAGGTGTACCCAATAGTCTCTTTTGGGTATCCTATGAAGACACATTTCTTCGATTTGGGTTCGAGCTTATCTGGTTGAAGTTTATTCACATAAGCATTGCAGCCCCAAACTTTAAGAAATGACAACTTTGGTTTCTTGCCAAACCACAGTTCATAAGGCGTCGTCTCAACGGATTTTGATGGTGCCCTATTTAACGTGAATGCGGCCGTCTCTAAAGCATAACACAAAACGATAGCGGTAAATCAGTAAGAGACATCATAGATCGCACCATATCTAGTAAAGTACGATTACAACATTCAGACACACCTTTTCGTTGTGGTGTTCCAGGTGGCGTGAGTTGCGGAACTATTCCGCATTGCTTAAACCAAACTCGTAACTCAAATATTCTCCTCCATGATCAGATCATAGAAATTTTATTTTCTTGTTACGATGATTTTCCACCTCACTCTGAAATTCTTTGAACTTTTAAAATGTTTCAGACTTGTGTTTCATTAAGTAGATATACCCATATCTGCTCAAATCATCTGTGAAGGTGAAAAAATAACGATACCCGCCGCGAGCCTCAACATTCATTGGACCACACACATCGGTATGTATGATTTCCAACAAATCAGTTGCTCGCTCCTAGTTCCAGAGAACGGCGTTTTAGTCATCTTGCCCATGAGGCACGGTTCGCAAGTACCAAGTGATTCATAATCAAGTGATTCCAGAAGTCCATCAGTATGGAGTTTCTTCATGCGCTTTACACCAATATGACCCAAACGGCAGTGCCACAAATAAGTTGCACTATCAGTATCAACTCTGCATCTTTTGGCTTCAACATTATGAATATGTATATCACTACTATCGAGATTTAATAAAAATAGACCACTCTTCAAGGGTGCATGACCATAAAAGATATTACTCATATAAATAGAACAACCATTATTCTCTGATTTAAATGTATAACCATCTCGCATCAAACAAGATCCAGATATAATGTTCATGCTCAACGCTGGCACCAAATAACAATTATTCAGGTCTAAAACTAATCCCGAAGGTAGATGTAGAGGTAGCGTGCCGACCGCGATCACATCGACTTTGGAACCATTTCCCATGTGCATCGTCACCTCATCCTTAGCCAATCTTTGCTTAATCCATAGTCCCTGTTTTGAGTTGAAAATATTAGCAACAGAACCAGTATCAAATACTCAGGTGCTACTGCGAGCATTAGTAAGGTACACATCAATAACATGTATATCACATATACCTTTGTTCACCTTGCCATCCTTCTTATCCGCCAAATACTTGGGGCAGTTCTGCTTCCAGTGACCAGTCTGCTTGAAGTAGAAGCACTCAGTCTCAGGCTTAGGTCCAGACTTGGGTTTCTTCTCTTGAGCAGCAACTTGTTTGTTATTCTTCTTGAAGTTCCCCTTCTTCTTCCCTTTACCTTTTTCTTGAAACTGGTGGTCTTGTTGACCATCAACACTTGATGCTCCTTCTTGATTTCTACCTCCGCAACCTTTAGCATTGCGAAGAGCTCGGGAATAGTCTTGTCCATCCCTTGCATATTATAGTTCATCATGAAGCTCTTGTAGCTTGGTGGCAGTGATTGAAGAATTCTGTCAATGACACTATCATCAGGAAGATTAACTCCTAGTTGAATCAAGTGATTATTATACCCTGGACATTTTCAGTATATGTTCACTGACAGAACTATTCTCCTCCATCTTGCAGCTATAGAACTTATTGGAGACTTCATATCTCTCAATTTGGGCATTTGCTTGAAATATTAACTTCAACTCCTGGAACATCTCATATGCTCCATGACGTTCAAAACGTCGTTGAAGTTCCGGTTCTAAGCCGTAAAGCATGGCACACTGAACTATCGAGTAGTTATCAGCTTTGCTCTGCCAGACGTTCTTAACATCGTCAGTTGCATCTACAGCAGGCCTGGCACCCTGCGGTGCTTCCAGGACGTAATTCTTCTATGCAGCAATGAGGATAATCCTCAAGTTACGAACCCAGTCCGTGTAATTGCTACCATCATCTTTCAACTTAGCTTTGTCAAGGAACACATTAAAATTCAACGGAACAACAGCACGAGCCATCTATCTACAACAAACATAGATATGCAAAATACTATCAGGTACTAAGTTCATGATAAATTTAAGTTCAATTAATCATATTATTAAAGAACTCCCACTTAGACAGACATATCTCTAGTCATCTAAGTGATCACGTGATCCAAATCAACTAAACCATGTCGGATCATCACGTGAGATGGAGTAGTTTTCAATGGTGAACATCACTATGTTGATCATATCTACTATATGGTTCACACTCGACCTTTCGGTCTCCGTGTTCCGAGGCCATATCTGTATATGCTAGGCTCGTCAAGATTCACCTGAGTATTCTGCGGGTGCAACTGTTTTGCACCCGTTGTATTTGAACATAGAGCCTACCACACCCAATCATCACGTGGTGTCTCAGCATGAAGAACTTTCGCAACGGTGCATACTCAGGGAGAACACCTCTTGATAATTAGTGAGAGATCATCTTAAAATGCTACCGTCAATCAAAGCAAGATAAGATGCATAAAGGATAAACATCACATGCAATCAATATAAGTGATATGATATGGCCATCATCGTCTTGTGCTTGCGATCTCCATCTCCGAAGCACCGTCTTGATCACCATCATCATCGGCGTGACACCTTGATCTCCATTGTAGCATCATCGCCATCTATTGCTTCTACGACTATCGCTACCGCTTAGTGATAAAGTAAAGCAATTACAGGGCGCTTGCATTTCATACAATAAAGCGACAACCATATGGCTCCTGTCAGTTGCCGATAACTCGGTTACAAAACATGATCATCTCATACAATAAAATATAGCATCACGTCTTGACCATATCACATCACAACATACCCTGCTAAAACAAGTTAGACGTCCTCTACTTTTTTGTTGCAAATTTTATGTGGCTGCTACGGGCTGAGCAAGAACCGTTCTTACCTACGCATCAAAACCACAACGATAGTTCGTCAAGTTAGTGTTGTTTTAACTTCGCAAGGACCGGGCGTAGCCACACTCGGTTCAACTAAAGTTGGAGAAACTGACACTCGCCAGCCACCTGTGTGCAAAGCACGTCGGTAGAACCAGTCTCGCGTAAGCGTACGCGTAATGTCGGTCCAGGCCGCTTCATCCAACAATACCGCCAAACCAAAGTATGACTTGCTGGTAAGAAGTATGACTTGTATCGCCCACAACTCACTTGTGTTCTACTCGTGCATATAACATCTACACATAAAACTTGGCTCTGATACCACTGTTGGGGAACGTAGTAATTTGAAAAAAAATCCTACGCACACGCAAGATCATGGTGATGCATAGCAACGAGAGGGGAGAGTTTTGTCCATGTACCCTCCTAGACCGAAAGCGGAAGCGTTAGAACAACGCGGTTGATGTAGTCGTGCGTCTTCACAGCCCGACCAATCAAGCACCGAAACTACGACACCTCCGAGTTCTAGCACACGTTCAGCTCGATGACGTCCCTTGAACTCCGATCCAGCCGAGTGTCGAGGGAGAGTTCCGTCAGCACGACGGCGTGGTGACGATCTTGATGTTCTACCGTCGCAGGGCTTTGCCTAAGCACTGCTACAATATTATCGAAGAGGACTGTGGTGGAGGGGGGCACCTCACACGGCTAAGAGATCAGAAGATCAATTGTTGTGTCTATGGGGTGACCCCCTCCCCCGTATATAAAGGAGTGGAGGAGGGGTCCGTCCAAGGGGGTGGCGTGCCCTGGGGGAGTCCAACCCCCACCAGGAGTAGGACTCCCCCCTTTCCTATTAGGAGAGGGAGAGGGAAGGAAGAGGAGGGAGGGAAGAAGGAAAGGGGGGGCGGCCCCCCTCCAATTCGGATTGGGCTTGGGGGGCGCCCCCTCCTTTGCTCCTTTCCCCTCCTTTCTACTAAGGCCCAATAAGGCCCATATACCTCCCGAGGGGTTCCGATAACCTCCCGGAGCTCCGGTATTGTCCCAATCTCACTCGGAACCTTTCTGGTGTCCAAATATAGTCGTCCAATATATCGATCTTTATGTCTTGACCATTTCAAGACTCCTCGTCATGTCCATAATCATATCCGAGACTACGAACAACCTTCGGTACATCAAAACTCATAAACTCATAATAAAACTGTCAACGAAACCTTAAGCGTGCGGACCTTACGGGTTCGAGAACTATGTAGACATGACCGAAACTCGTTTCCGGTCAATAACCAATAGCGGAACCTGGATGCTCATATTGGCTCCTACATATTCTACGAAGATCTTTATCGGTCAAACCTCATAACAACATAAGTTGTTCCCTTTGTCATCGGTATGTTACTTGCCCGAGATTCGATTGTCGGTATCTCAATACCTAGTTCAATCTTGTTACCGGCAAGTCTCTTTACTCATTATGTAATGCATCATTCCGTAACTAACTCATTAGCTACATTGCTTGCAAGGCTTATAGTGATGTGCATTACCGAGAGGGCCCAGAGATACCTCTCCAACAACCGGATTGACAAAACCTAATCTCGAAATACGCCAACTCAACATGTACCTTTGGAGACACCTGTAGAGCTCCTTTATAATCACCCAGTTACATTGTGACGTTTGGTAGCACACAAAGTGTTCCTCCGGTAAACGGGAGTTGCATAATCTCATAGTTGTAGGAACATGTATAAGTCATGAAGAGAGCAATAGCAACATACTAAACGATCAAGTGCTAAGCTAACGGAATGGGTCAAGTCAATCACATCATTCTCCTAATGATGTGATCCCGTTAATCAAATGACAACTCATGTCTATGGTTAGGAAACATAACCATCTTTGATTAATGAGCTAGTCAAGTAGAGGCATACTAGTGACATTAAGTTTGACTATGTATTCACACGTGTATCATGTTTCCGGTTAATACAATTCTAGCATGAATAATAAACATTTATCATGATATGAGGAAATAAATAATAACTTTATTATTGCCTCTAGGGCATATTTCCTTCACAAACAATTTCATCTTATGTTCTCCGCTAGATAAGAACTTTGGAGTGATTCTTTATCGCGCGTTGAGGGATGATTATATGATCCAATTATATTAGCATTGTTGCGAGATTTGCACTAGCGAAAGTACAGACCCTAGGCCTCATTTTCAAGCATTTCAATACCGCTTGTGCTCATGTTTGTTACTTGCTACCTTGTTGTTTTTATTTTTCCTATTACAAAAATCAATATCTACTATCATTACTACACTTGTATCACCGTCACTTTGCCGAACTAGTGCACCTATACAATTTACCATTGTATTTCGTGTGTTGGGGACACAAGAGATTTCTTGTATTTGGTTGGAGGATTGTTTGAAAGAGACCATCTTCATCCTAAACCTCCCAAGGATTGATAAACCTTAGCTCATCCAGTTGAGGGAAAATTGATATTGTCCTACAAAACTCTGCACTTGGAGGCCCAACATGAGTCTACAAGAAGAAGGTTGCATAGTAGACATCAAGCTCTTTTCTGGCGCCGTTGCCGGGGAGGTGAGTGCTTGAAGGTATATCTTTAGATCTTGCAATTGAATCTTTTAGTTTCTCGTTTTATCACTAGTTTGGTTTGTAATACAAAACAAAAAAATGGAATTGAGGTGGCCTCATATTATTCGTCTTTATCATGTCTTTCTTGAAAATGATGGATCAGAAAATTATGCTCAATTGGTAGAAGAAGAATTCAATAAAATGTTTCGCATAAAATCTTTGAATGATGAGCATGATTGCAATGTTGATAGTATGAATTCTTTGAATATCCATGATGTTAGTGATATGCAAAGCCATAATCTTGGGAATGCCATATTTGATGAAGATTATGTTTTTAGTCCCCCAAGTTTTTATGAACATAAAATGATTGCATGCCTCCTATTTATGATGATTACAATGATGAAAGTGGCTTTGCAAGAGTGTCAACTCTAGGTACTAATTATTCCACTATTTTATAGGGTGTTGAATCTTATTGTGATAATTATGAAAGCGGATTTGGAGAGGTCATTACTTTATTTAGTGACGAATCCACTATTTTGGAGGAGGTTTCAATTGATTATGACAACAAAGTTTCTATCTATGATGATTATGGTGATGACATGTATGTTATAAAGAATAATTATAACCATGAAACTTGTTATCATAATTTTAATGTTCAATTTGATTATGTCAATCAAGTAGCACATGATAGTTATTTTGTTGAATTTTCTCCCATTATTGTTGATGAGAATAAATTTACTTATGTGGAGAGTAATAAAAGTTTTATGCTTATGGATCATGAAACAAATGCTTTATATGATAGCTATATTGTTGAATTCATTCATGATGCTACTAAAAATTACTATGAGAGAGGAACATATGCTTTTACATATCTGAATAATATCAAGTTTCCTCTCCATGTGTTGAAAGTTTTGAAGTCATGCTTGTTTTGGCTTCCAATGCTAGTTGATTCTTGCTCCCGTAATTTGTTTTCTCACAAAATCCTTATGCATACACTACAAAAAAAAGACACATACGTGACATTTTGGGCCAAACGGAATGTTTTCCTATCATACATATGACACTTCTATGACGATAATTGTGACAAAAGCCGGTATCATCGTAGATGTGGTGGGCTCCTACTTCTATGACAAAAAATCATGACAGAAAATGGGCTTTTCGTCCTAGGCGGGCCGGAGACGTAGCTGCATGACATTCTTTGGGCCGTCCATGACGGGAAAAAACGTGGTAGAAGCAAGGGGAGGAAAATTTCGGGGAGTTGCCGGTTACGGTGGGAGGTCGGGGCGGAGCGATGCGCGTTTCTCTTGTACGTATGCGCGTGTGTGCGAGGCGTTGGCTCTAACTGAAGCCGAGCGAGGCGTTGGGCTCTAACTGAACCCGAGCGATTACACTGCAGACTACGCATTACTGAACCCGAGCGATCAATCAATGGCTGTTAACTGAACCCGATGGAGCGATTCCTTCGCTACTGCTGCTAACTGAAGCCGGTTGATTGGATGAACAGTGAGCGTTGCGGGGGGGTTTGGATGAACAGTGAGCGGTGGCATTGCCTCTGGATGAACAAGAACCCGTGGTGTGGAGGGCTGGATGAATAGTAGATGGTGGAGGGGTGGTTGAACAGGACCCCGTGGTGTGGAGGGCTGGATGAACAGTAGACGGTGGAGGGGTGCCTGTGGAGGGGTGGTTGAACAGTAGCTGGTGGAGTAGCGTGCGGTGGAGGCTGGATGAACAGGAGCCCGTGGAGGCTGCAGGAGGTCGACGGTAGCCCGTGGAGGCTGGAGGAGGTCGACGGTGGAGATGAACAGTATCCCATGGAGTCCCGTTTTGCGGTATGCCACACCCCTCCCCCCCCTCTGTTTCAACCGTAGCGCTCCAACACATGTCCGTTTCATCCGTTTTGCGGCACGCCACACCCCTCCCGATGAACGGGACCCCTGTTTCGACCGTAGCGCTCCAACACAAGTCCGTTTCATCCGTTTTGCGGTACGCCACACCCCTCCCGATCAACAGGACCCCCGTTTCGACCGTAGGAGGTCCGTTTCCTCTGTTTTGCAGTACGCCAAGCCCCTCCCGATCAACAGGACCCGTTTCGAACGTGGCCGGTCGAACTCAAGGCCGTTTCCTCCGTTGTGCGGTACGCCAGGCCTCGTTTCCATCGCCTGTTCCGTCCAAGCCCTCTCGATGAACACGACCACGCATTCCGTTCCGACCCAGTCACTTGTGTTCTACTCGTGTATATAACATCTACACATAAAACTTGGCTATGATACAACTGTTGGGGAACATAGTAATTTCAAAAAAAATCCTACGCACACGCAAGATCATGGTGATGCATAGCAACGAGAGGGGAGAGTTTTGTCCATGTACCCTCCTAGACCGAAAGCGGAAGCGTTAGAACAACGCGGTTGATGTAGTCGTGCATCTTCACAGCCCGACCAATCAAGCACCGAAACTACGACACCTCCGAGTTCTAGCACATGTTCAGCTCGATGACGTCCCTCAAACTCCGATCCAGCCGAGTGTCGAGGGAGAGTTCCGTCAGCACGACGGCGTGGTGACGATCTTGATGTTCTACCGTCGCAGGGCTTTGCCTAAGCACTGCTACAATATTATCAAAGAGGACTGTGGTGGAGGGGGGCACCACACACGGCTAAGAGATCAAGAGATCAATTGTTGTGTCTATGGGGTGACCCCCTCCCCCGTATATAAAGGAGTAGAGGAGGGGTCCGTCCAAGGGGGTGGCGCACCCTGGGGGAGTCCAACCCCCACCAGGAGTAGGACTCCCCCTTTCCAATTAGGAGAGGGAGAGGGAAGGAAGAGGAGGGAGGGAAGAAGGAAAGGGGGGCGGCCCCCCTCTAATTCGGATTGGGCTTGGGGGCCGCCCCCTCCTTTGCTCCTTTCCCCTCCTTTCTACTAAGGCCCAATAAGGCCCATATACCTCCCGAGGGGTTCCGATAACCTCCCGGAGCTCCGGTATTGTCCCAATCTCACTCGGAACCTTTCCGGTGTCCAAATATAGTCGTCCAATATATCGATCTTTATGTATTGACCATTTTGAGACTCCTCGTCATGTCCATAATCATATCCGGGACTACAAACAACCTTCGGTACATCAAAACTCATAAACTCATAATAAAACTATCAACAAAACCTTAAGTGTGCGGACCTTACGGGTTCGAGAACTATGTAGACATGACCGAAACTCGTTTCCGGTCAATAACCAATAGCGGAACCTGGATGCTCATATTGGCTCCTACATATTCTACGAAGATCTTTATCGGTCAAACCGCATAACAACATAAGTTGTTCCCTTTGTCATCGGTATGTTACTTGCCCGAGATTCGATTGTCGGTATCTCAATACCTAGTTCAATCTTGTTACCGGCAAGTCTCTTTACTCGTTATGTAATGCATCATTCCGTAACTAACTCATTAGCTACATTGCTTGCAAGGCTTATAGTGATGTGCATTACCGAGAGGGCCCAGAGATACCTCTCCAACAACCGGAGTGACAAAACCTAATCTGGAAATACGCCAACTCAACATGTACCTTTGGAGACACCTGTAGAGCTCCTTTATAATCACCCAGTTACATTGTGATGTTTGGTAGCACACAAAGTGTTCCTCCGGTAAACGGGAGTTGCATAATCTCATAGTTGTAGGAACATGTATAAGTCATGAAGAGAGCAATAGCAACATACTAAACGAACAAGTGCTAAGCTAACGGAATGGGTCAAGTCAATCACATCATTCTCCTAATGATGTGATCCCGTTAATCAAATGACAACTCATGTCTATGGTTAGGAAAGATAACCATCTTTGATTAATGAGCTAGTCAAGTAGAGGCATACTAGTGACATTAAGTTTGACTATGTATTCACACGTGTATCATGTTTCCGGTTAATACAATTCTAGCATGAATAATAAACATTTATCATGATATGAGGAAATAAATAATAACTTTATTATTGCCTCTAGGGCATATTTCCTTCACAAAAATTTCATCTTATGTTCTCCGCTAGATAAGAACTTTGGAGTGATTCTTTATCGCGCGTTGAGGGATGATTATATGATCCAATTATATTAGCATTGTTGAGAGATTTGCACTAGCGAAAGTACGGACCCTAGGCCTCATTTTCAAGCATTGCAATACCGTTTGTGCTCATGTTTGTTACTTGCTACCTTGTTGTTTTTATTTTTCCTATTACAAAAATCAATATCTACTATCATTACTACACTTGTATCACCGTCACTTTGCCGAACTAGTGCACCTATACAATTTACCATTGTATTTCGTGTGTTGGGGACACAAGAGATTTCTTGTATTTGGTTGGAGGATTGTTTGAAAGAGACCATCTTCATACTACACCTCCCAAGGATTGATAAACCTTAGCTCATCCAGTTGAGGGAAAATTGATATTGTCCTACAAAACTCTGCACTTGGAGGCCCAACATGAGCCTACAAGAAGAAGGTTGCATAGTAGACATCAAGCTCTTTTCTGGCGCCGTTGCCGAGGAGGTGAGTGCTTGAAGGTATATCTTTAGATCTTGCAATTGAATCTTTTAGTTTCTCGTTTTATCACTAGTTTGGTTTGTAATACAAAACAAAAAAATGGAATTGAGGTGGCCTCATATTATTCGTCTTTATCATGTCTTTCTTGAAAATGATGGATCAGCAAATTATGCTCAGTTGGTAGAAGAAGAATTCAATAAAATGTTTGGCATAAAATCTTTGAATGATGAGCATGATTGCAATGTTGATAGTATGAATTCTTTGAATATCCATGATGTTAGTGATATGCAAAGCCATAATCTTGGGGATGCCATATTTGATGAAGATGATGTTTTTAGTCCCCCAAGTTTTTATGAACATAAGATGATTGCATGCCTCCTATTTATGATGATTACAATGATGAAAGTGGCTTTGCAAGAGTTTCAACTCTAGGTACTAATTATCCCACTATTTTATAGGGTGTTGAATCTTATTGTGATAATTATGAAAGCGGATTTGGAGAGGACATTACTTTATTTAGTGACGAATCCACTATTTTGGAGGAGGTTTCAATTGATTATGACAACAAAGTTTCTATCTGTGATGATTATGGTGATGACATGTATGTTATAAAGAATAATTATAACCATGAAACTTGTTATCATAATTTTAATGTTCGATTTGATTATGTCAATCAAGTAGCACATGATAGTTATTTTGTTGAATTTTCTCCCATTACTGTTGATGAGAATAAATTACTTATGTGGAGAGTAATAAAAGTTTTATGCTTATGGATCATGGAACGAATGCTTTATATGATAGCTATATTGTTGAATTCATTCATGATGCTACTAAAAATTACTATGAGAGAGGAACATATGCTTTTACATATCTGAATAATATCAATTTTCCTCTCCATGTGTTGAAAGTTTTGAAGTCATGCTTGTTTTGGCTTCCTATGCTAGTTGATTCTTGCTCCCGTAATTTGTTTTCTCACAAAATCCCTATGCATACACTACAAAAAAAAGACACATACGTGACATTTTGGGCCAAACGGAATGTTTTCCTATCATACATATGACACTTCTATGACGATAATTGTGACAAAAGCCGGTATCATCATAGATGTGGTGGGCTCCTACTTCTATGACAAAAAATCATGACAGAAAATGGGCTTTTCGTCCTGGGCGGGCCGGAGACGTAGCTGCCTGACATTCTTTGGGCCGTCCATGACGGAAAAAACCGTGGTAGAAGCAAGGGGAGGAAAATTTCGGGGAGTTGCCGGTTACGGTGGGAGGTCGGGGGCGGAGCGATGCGCGTTTCTCTCATACGTACGCGCGTGTGTGTGAGGCGTTGGCTCTAACTGAAGCCGAGCGAGGCGTTGGGCTCTAACTGAACCCGAGCGATTACACTGCAGGCTACGCATTACTGAACCCAAGCGATCGATCAATGGCTGTTAACTGAACCCGATGGAGCGATTCCTTCGCTACTGCTGCTAACTGAAGCCGATCGATTGGATGAACAGTGAGCGTTGCGGGGGGGTTTGGATGAACAGTGAGCGGTGGCATTGCCTCTGGATGAACAAGAACCCGTGGTGTGGAGGGCTGGATGAATAGTAGATGGTGGAGGGGTGGCCGTGGAGGGGTGGTTGAACAGGACCCCGTGGTGTGGAGGGCTGGATGAACAGTAGACGGTGGAGGGGTGCCCATGGAGGGGTGGTTGAACAGTAGCCGGTGGAGTAGCGTGCGGTGGAGACTGGATGAACAGGAGCCCGTGGAGGCTGCAGGAGGTCAACGGTAGCCCGTGGAGGCTGGAGGAGGTCGACGGTGGAGATGAACAGTATCCCGTGGAGTCCCGTTTTGCGGTACGCCACACCCCTCCCCCCCCCCCGTTTCGACCGTAGCGCTCCAACACAAGTCCGTTTCATCCGTTTTGCGGTACGCCACACCCCTCCCGATGAACAGGACCCCCATTTCGACCGTAGCGCTCCAACACAAGTCCGTTTCATCCGTTTTGCGGTACGCCACACCCCTCCCGATCAACAGGACCCCTGTTTCGACCGTAGGAGGTCCGTTTCCTCTGTTTTGCGGTACGCCAGGCCCCTCCCGATCAACAGGACCCCGTTTCGAACGTGGCCGGTCGAACACAAGGCCGTTTCCTCCGTTGTGCGGTACGCCAGGCCTCGTTTCCATCGCCTGTTCCGTCCAAGCCCTCCCGATGAACACGACCACGCATTCCGTTCCGACCCAGCCGGTTGGCTCCCACGCGTTCCGTTGCCTCCCGATGAACACGATGCATTCCGTTGCCTCCCCATGAACACGACGACAACGCTGTTTCTCCGTTCTGACCCAGCCATGTACGTATGCGCGAGTAGGCGTTCGAGACCCTGCCCGTATGTACGTACGTGGCCGTATTTTCTTTCTTGCACCCTCGCCGTTGTACGTACGTGTACATGCTACGTGCGCGCCTCTACTACGACACGTGCGCGCCTCTACATCGACCAGTATGTACGTACACGTTCGCGACCAGAATGACAACGGTACGTACGCTTCGACCAGGTGGGTCCCGACTGTCAGGCACTTCCTTGCCTGCGAAGATGTAGCTGGTGGGTCCCAACAGCCAGGGGGCGAATCGTTTTGGTTTTTTTTGCCCGGACGCACTTCCTTGCGTGCGAAGATGTAGCTGGTGGGTCCCAGCAGTCAGGGGGGCGAATCGTTTTTTTTCGGACGCACTTCCTTGCGTGCGAAGATGTAGCTGGTGGGTCCCAGCAGACAGGGGGAAATGTTTTTTTCACGAAATACGGTGGCCCGTCCGGTGGGTCCCCGCTGTCAGGTGGAGGAATAATTATTTTGCGCGTAATAAGGAGGCACTTCCTTGCTGCGGCCGTGGACCCAGCTGTCAGCCTCTCCACGTACAGTCCACGTCCGATGGAAGCCATTCCTTGACCACGTTGACCACGCCGCGCCGAGAGCACCAGGGCGGTGGACGACGGGAGGCCTAGGAAGGGGACGACGCGGAGCCGGGGAAGACGCGGCAGTGGATGCCCACGCGTAGAGGAGTATGAGGGTTCACTCGTTCGGCTGCGGTGTGAGGCTGCCGTCGCCGCAGAATAACAGGGGGTGTGGGTGCGTAGAGGGATGGCCTGGCAGCGGTGGGAGTAGTAGGGGCGGTGAGGCCTCCGCGGCATCACAGCCGGCCACGGGCGGCAGGAGCAGGCGGCACGACCGGCGCTGCTTTGGGCGGCTGGAGCAAGAAGACCAGAGGTTGAAGAAGCACTACGGCCGTTGGATGGACATCGTACGGTCACTGGAGCTAGAATCGTTCATATATTGACTAAAGTTGACAAAGGCCTCCGTCCCAGTCAACTTAGTAGGCCCACAAGTCAGCCTCCCACCAAGGTTGGTCCCAGCTAGCAGGGGGTATTCATTTTTTTGTGCGTAATAAGGAGGCACTTCCGGTGGGTCCGAGCTGACAGCGGGGGGAATGTTTTTTCGCGAAATACGGTGGCCCGACCTGTTGGTCCCAGTAGTCAGGGGGAAACGTTTTTTTGCGAAATACTGGTGGCCCGTCCGTGGGTCCCAGATGTCAGGTGGAGGAATAATTATTTTCCGCGTAATAAGGAGGCACTTCCTTGCGGCTGCCGTGGACCCAGCTGTCAGCCTCTCCACGTACAGTACTCTTCCGATGGAAGTCGGTCGTTGACCACATTGACCACGCCGCGCCGAGAGCACCACGGCGGTGGACGACGGCGAGGCCTAGGAAGGGGACGACACGGAGCCGGGGAAGACGCGGCAGTGGAAGCCCGCGCGGAGAGGAGTACGAGGGTTCACCGGTTCGGCTGCGGTGTGAGGCTGCCATCGCCGCAGAATAACAGGGGGTGTGGGTGAGTAGAGGGATGCCCTGGCCAGCGGTGGGAGTAGTAGGGGGCGCTGAGGCCTGCGCGGCAGCACAGCCGGCCACGGGAGGCGGGAGCAGGCGGTCCCGCCGGCGCTGCTTTGGCGGCTGGAGCAAGAAGATCAGAGATTGAAGAAACACGACGGCCGTTGGATTGACATCCAACGGTTACGTCTGCTAGAATCGTTTGTTGACGTAGTATATAATAACTAAAAAAATCTTGCATACGCGTCAACTAAACAGGCCCACAAGTCAGACCACTCCCTCTTTTTTTAATAATTTATATATAGCTCATGGCAACTTCTTATGCAATTTATTGCAGTCGTTTTTTTTGGTTGGCCAGGGCCAATTTCGCATATTTCTGTGGGTTCCAAACTATTTTTAATACCGAAATGTCGAGCCAGATTTAAAGTACTTTGAAGATATATTTGAATTAGGTTAATGCCCAGTGAAATAGGAATCTGAAAATGTGAAAAAAATCAGAAATTATAAAGTAATTGCCAATTTGTCATCTGTTTTTATATTTACAACCCATTTCATATTACTTTCAAGGCGTAGAAAAATAAGTAGGCCTGGATTGGGTATTCTTCAGAAAAAATAAACTGGGCTCATTTGCACAAAGAAAAAATAGCTGGGCTGGTCACATGGTGAACATAAAATATAAGCCTGGGCTAGACGGGCCACAGCCCAGTTCAAACCCTGCTCCGTCTCAACAATACCAAACAAAAAAATACTGCTCGAGTAGCTACGTCCCAGGTGTCAGCCGATCTTGTGTTGTTCTCTTGTCTATTGACTATATACGCTCACAATGTCGTGGGTCCCAGATGTCAGGAAAACACTAGGAGGAAGCATTTTATTTTTCCATACGCTGACGTGGTGGGCCCCTACTGTCATCCTCTCCACGTACTTCTGCCGATTCCTGTTGTTTGTTGACCATGTTGACAACGCGAGAGGGCGGCGCCGCGGCGAGCGCACCAAAGCGCGCGGAGGACGTCGGCGTTAACGATTTAGGAGACGGTGGGGCGGCGATGCGTGCGCTGAGGCGCAGCCAGCCGTGGGAGGCGGAAGCAGGCGGCCCCGCCGGCGCTGGTTTGGTTTTGGCGGCTGGAGGAAGACAGGACTGAAGAAACACGACAGACTGTAAAAGCAGCAGGAGTACTTAACAACCTTAACTGAAACCAGCAGGGGCACTTAACAACCAAAGCTGAAAGCAGTATGAGTACTTATACAGGTTCAACCGTACAAAGCACGCCTCGAACAGTGCTACTTTGCCTACAGGCTACAGTTAACCAAGGGTGAGGCCGCCAAGCCCCAGGACAAGGCCCAGGCGCCACCCCGCGCATCCACAACCTTCTGAAAGCGGCTTCATCTCGCAACGTGGTCAATAAACAGGATATTCGCTTTAGAGCCATGGAAAAGCATGAACATAATCTTCTGTCCTATTCTCCAAGATGGACGGGCCTTCATTATCTGAGACCACCCACGAATAAGTATCTTTTCGCCTCCAAGGGGAATTGAGTAGGTCGACATAAACATCATGTTGTGACCAAGCGCAAGTCTGACCCGACCATGGTCAGGCATCTGTATAGGAACAATAGAACTCGGCAGTTCCTGTTTCAAGAAGATCACAGCTGTAAAACTGTGTATAAGCAATAGTTTATGAACAACATATATAACAGAAAACAGCTCGTACCATAAGTTTCTCGACACAGTTGGACCTGTTCAACGAGTGCAGCAGTGGCACACATATCCCACGTGGCCTTCCACCATTGAAACGCCCCACAAGGACCTCAAGACGATCAATAAAGTGTAGGAACATGTGGATGTCGATCCAGTCAACTTCAGTGCCATTAGTAACAGCCGAGTTATTACAGAGTAACAAACGAGCAGACTGCTTAACTCTGAAAAAACCTACACGTGCCACCAATTATAAGACAATATTAGTTAGAAGTAGCATCTTCGTGAGAGATTCGTTGCTACTTCTAAAGTTAAATTGTGATTAGTTAGACAGAATAGGTGGATTAAGAAGTAATCGAGGCAACAAGCAAGAACCAGATACAAAACTAACATGGATGAACAATTGGAACGACGTCGGGGTGGAAGATCGCAGTGAAGATGAGACCAGGTTCTGCTATTTCCATCAACATTCGTGCGCCAACTTTCAGTCCGTAACACTTGAGAAAGTTTATCCAAGTTCGGCCATAAAAAAGCAGCGATCTTCTTGGTTCATGAACCCAACTCGGAAGCAATATCCATGGATTGTCTTCACTGTGACCATTAAACTAGTGTATTCAGTTATGGCAAGGCCGAGCATCTTGAGTACATGTGTTCTGGCAGAGCAAATAATACACTGCAGGAAAAATAATATGAGAACACAGCATGTTCAAAAAAACCCACCCTCCCGGATAGAGAAGAGGATTCTAGGAACATACTGTGCGCGTTTCAAAATGTTGTGGTAGGATGAGAAGGAACAAGTGTGGCGTCTCGCCGTGGGCGCAGAAATCTGTAGGGTACTCGCACTTTGGGCACTGCAACTGAAACACACTAGATTCAGTACGAAGAAAAATGCATCAACGGCGGCGGCTGCCATCCTAGGATTACCTGCGACCAAGGGACTTGGATTTATCGGGGATGGATGAAGAATTCGTACCTGGTTCTCCATGAGAAAACCCTATGCAATCGCCGAGCGGGGGTTTTCTCTGAACAAGCAGACGAGGGAGAAGGGGATTCAGGCCCAGTGAAATATTGCCGCTTCGTCCGTCCAGCTTACTGCTAAAGCTGGAAAGGGGGGGTTGTGATTTGACGGCTCATTGGGCATTACTGCGGCGCTACGACCGGGGTGTGTCTACCGTGAAGTTGTGCACTCTAATTTGTGCATATGGCACGTGGACCCCGTTGCCGGTTGCCCCACATATCAGCGAAAGGAAGTAGAAAGACAGGAGTAACTAGTTACACATAAATATATTTTTTGACAGAGAGATACTCCCTCTGTAAAGAAATATACAAATCTTTTATATCACAGGCTCACCTTGCCGAGAAATATACTCCCTCTGCAACGCACGGGCATTATGGGGGTTCAGCTTTTTTTATGGGGGTTCAGCTGAGAATATAATACTCAGATAGGCTCACGGTTCTGGACTTTGGGCCGCAGGCCGACCCTGCATGTTTGGGGGCCCATGTGTTCTACCTCAGCGCTTTTCATATTGCAAGCGATCGGTACTGCGCTGGTTTTAGATGTTGTCGCAAGGCGAATACACAAAATTGAATAAAGCACGACAGCTGTTGGAATGAAATCGAACGACAGTTCCTAACCAGCAATCAGAGTTGCAATTCTATCAACGATATACCATGTGATAAATAATACTGTCGTACTACTTATACACACAGGACACTTGTTTCACCATGCCAGATTATTACATCAAAATCTCTCGGAGGATAGATCAGTTCGGCAGTTGCGTGCTGCTACTGAAGAATTTCAAAGTTGATTTGGACCAGCTCTCCTTGCCGAGAAAGTTCGATTTTGACATCATCCCCTACCGCAAGATATGATTTAGATTTGAACCTTGACCATCCTTTAGCATCAATCATCATGCGACCATCCTTTGTACTTACGGTATATTGAGCAGGTTCATTCACACCAAGGCTGCGCATGGTAAGAGAAACTTGGCCGCGGTCGCCCGGATTGTTGAACGACTCCCTCGTTGCTCTAGGAATTCTCTGTTTGAAAACAAGAAGACATACCCAAACAGTTAGATCAACACAGTGAATCATGTGAAACAACATGGAAAGAAAAAAGAACGAAGCACTTGGGCGGCCAATGCTTACCAAGAAGGTGGACATGTCGGTTTTTGTAAGGACTTTGGTATATGAAGTGCGAACTGCAGCCCAGTCTGTTGCCGGTGCAACTGCACGGGCCGGACCAAATGCAAGTGCAAGTGTTGGTGCAGGTGCCGAAGCCGCTGCTGCTGCCGGAGATGGTGCTCCTTGTAGAGCTGGTGCCGGTGTCGATGCCCGATCCTCCGGTAGATCAGACTGATCCGCTGACGCGGTCGGTGCCCAATCCTCAGCTGGATCAGACTGAGCTGCTGCCGCTGTCAGTGCTAGAGCAACTGCCGGTGCTCGATCTGTGCGAGACAGCGGCGATCGTGTCTGGTCTGCTATGATCAGCTTTCTAACTTGACTAGGATCCGTGACCGTGATCCAGTTTTTTTCTTCATTTCTTTTAAACGCGAGAAGGACTAATTGTGGCGTTTTTGTTAAACCAAACTGCAGTTCATCATAGGGATTCAGCTTGTACTCAGACAACAGACTGATCCAATTTTTTCCAGTAATATAAGTGATGGACAGTGCCTTCGTTACTGACACGACATAAGAAGTGAAACCTGCAAAAATAGCCATCGTAGAGCAAACCAAACGGTTTATTCTGTGATGAATGTCACATGGCAAAACCTGCATCGTAAAATTGCAGGAAAAGAAAGAAAACATGACATTAAATCAATAAGATTTAGACAGTAAATCAATAAGATTTACTTGATGTGACACGAGTGAATCCTTACCAGGAAATCACTATGTTGAAGTACTAAACAGAAGATTGATCGTCCAACTACGCGTGGCATGCAGGGGCCCTGCCTACTCCCACAAGCAGGACAGTCCAAAGGTCGTGACAAATCGTATGGACCGAACATCCATGGGACTGGAAATCCTGGTGGGTGCGATAAACCCTGCAATGCATACAGATATTGGAGTGTAACCATAATTGATAAACCGTCCTCACAAAAAATATGATCTGGATACTTCAAAATGTACAGACTGAATTGAGTGGACAGACATTAACATAGACCGTTCTCAGGACTGACCACACACCAAAAGCGGCAGTACTAATAAACAATACAGGGTTCACAAACACAAATCAAGTACTGAACAATAGTACTTACTACAGACAAGCAAAGTTGCACTAACTAAACTCTGCAGACTATTTCTTGCCACCGACCTACGGGATGAACCCCGCATAACTGACTAGGCCATGGACTTCGTGTGAGATGTCTACATGCACCATCACCATCTTGTCAACCTTGGAGAACCTAACAGAGTGGTCTTTCCACTCATAAACATGATGATGAAGACAGGCCGCATCAGATTTGTTGGGAAGCTTTACAAGAACCACACCCTTCGTAATCGAAGGCACAGCCAGGAAATTGTTGTGGTCAAGTACAGCCTCGAGAACACGCCTGACAACAATGCTACAGGAAAACACTAGTTCAGGACACGTGGCGACAAGGACACAGCAGCTGGATAGTTCAGCAGTAGAACTCATCATCAGGTCTTCCAGTTCACACGGCATGACTTTGAGAACTTCATCTCCACCGCGGACCTGGTTCTAATTCAAACAGAAACCATATTTCATTACTACCTCCGTTCAGAAATATAAGATGATTTTCGATATTATACTCCATATATGACTACATATACGCACAGAAATGAGTGAACAAAGACACTAGAACATGTCTTCAAAGGCATGAGAGCAGAGGGATTACATGCAATATCCATAACACAAGTTACTGAGGCAAATATACCCTCTTAAAAGGTAGCATTGATGTTCATAAAGTACTCCCTCCGTCCCAAAATTCTTGTCTTAGATTTGTCTAGATACGGATGTATCAAGTCACATTTTAGTATTAGATACATCCGTATCTAGACAAATCTAAGACAAGAAATTTGGGACAGAGGGAGTAGTTGAAAGTAATCTATAAGAAATCAGTGTCAACCTCTCGCATGTTTTGGTCAAAAGAGGAATTTAGAACCGTCATTTGGCACACTAAAATCACATGCAAGATCACCCAGAAAGTTGTACTACCAGTACTAGTACTGCGTGTTAGATGAAAAAACACGATCAAGATCGAGAAAAAGATCGTCAACAAGAGACATTACCTGGACTTGCTTAATGAGGGATCCCGGAGAGGGGGGCTTGGACAGGGCGATGGCTTTGAGCTTGTCTGCGGTAGTCTCGGCGGGGTGCTTGCGCTTCTTCGTACCATGAGCCTCGACGGTTTTGGCCAGAGCCATAGACATCACGTCGGCCGGTGCTCCGGCGTCCATCCAAGAGAGGAAGCTGAGAGAGAAGAGTGAAAGGAGGAACGAGATGAGGGAGAAGCGAAGCGAGTGGGGGTTTTCTTCAAGAGAGGAAGCTGAGAGAGAAGAGTGAAATGATGGTTGCTTCGTCCGTCCAACTTACTGCTGGAAAGGAGGGGGCTTTGTGATTTGACGGCTCATTGGGCATTACTGCGGCGGTTCGATCGGGGTAGTCTACCGTCACTCTACTACGGAGTAATTTAGTGCATGGCTGGTGGACCCAGGTGCTGGCTGTCCCACACGTCGGCGAAAGTGAGTAATTTAGTGCATGGCTGGAGGAGGATCCGCACGGTAGAGCGTGTCCACTGTTTTTCATTCTGAAGAAAAAAATGATTACAACAAGCGTTTCCACTCTTACGACGGAGGAGTGCGAAACACGGCAGCCACTTGAACATACACAGTGCTCCTACTACTAGGCATGTGCAGTGGTTCATACGTCAGTACTACACAATCTTGTTGCTGTGTTGTGCGCATGTCAACTACTCCTATATGTAACATAGTACCGCTTTTTCGACTGTCCGGTCGAGAATGAACGGTGAGATCAATGTTAACAGAACTAGGTCCACAGCGCACGGAGAGTACGGTGCTACAGTACTCCACGAAACATGAACCATATGAAGCACATCCTATAGTGTTAGACAGGGTGTATGAAGGGTGCACGGGATGGGAGCAAAAGTTCCCTTCTCGACCCACTTTTGGGTGTTTGGCAGAGTGCATGAAGGGTGCATGAGTCCACACTAGTAGGTTGACAAAAATACACGAAGAGGAAACAACTATATTGAGATGAGAATGCAACCAAACACACCCACACGCTTTGTGCTACAGTGACGGATCTGCACCGTCTGAGTTTGATCCAACGGTCATGTTGCGCCGAGACATGGACATGCCCATGCAGAGGGCGCCTAAACACCACCGAAGTCCCTCTGCTTCTCGAGGCGCACGACGTTGGTGATGCAGGGTGCAACCGCCCGCAGAGCCCGCTCCCGGTCGACGGGAGCCAGCTCGTCAAAGACGGCGTCCAATGGCACGAATGGATTCCGGTGACGGAGCCCTGAAAGGATTCGCCCGGCAACGGCGACGGCAGCGCGCAACCCCTCCTTGTCCAGCTCAGCCCCCACCATCGCGCGGAGATGGCTCAGCTCCTCGAGATATAGGTGAAGAAGGAGACCAGGTCAGGAAGCCGCAGCTCGTTGAAGTCGACCGGGTGGTCGAACGGGTTTAGCCCGACGGCCGGCATCGTCGCGCTGGCACGACGGTAGGCATCGCGCAGCCGCAACACGTGCGTGGCAACTTGGTTCACCAAGTGGCTGAGGCGATCCTGGACCTCGTCACGATCGGCCCGCTCGCGCTCCAGCCGGCTCCCCTGACGGCCTATCGTATCTCCCGCTTTCTGCAGCAACGCCGCCGATGCCTCGAGCATCTTTGTGGTGGACGCCTGCCGCTTTTGAAGCTCCGTGAACTCCCGCACATAATGGAGGAGCATGGCACTCCTCTCCTCCTTGAGCTCACGGAGCTCCACGTCCTTGGCCCTGAGCTCCGCATCCTTGGCATGGAGCTCCTGTGTCAGGCGCCTCACCTCGGACTCCGTGATCTGCTGCGCCGCCATGGCACCAGGTAGAAGCAATGGGGAGAGGAAGCAAAGGGGGCGAAACGGCTGAAAGGCAATGCAATCTACGGGAAGGCGGAGGGAGCCAGCCGAGGAGCGGGGAATCTTTTGGTTTTCACCACGGTAAAACACCAGTCGACGACTTCTCACATCAGGGAGCTGTGGGTTTTTACAGGCGGAGTCATCGTGACTAATTGCTACCGCGCCTGCTCCCGTCAATCAAAAAATTAAAAATCCTACCACGCTTGCTCCCGTCAATCAAAAAATTTAAAATCCTGCCGCACCCAAACACCAGAGCAACTCCGCGGTGGATATTTAAATTTACCTGCTGGCAAGTAGATAAAAAAAGGGGTGAAAAAACAAATGTGGCGGCGGCCTAGCTAATTGGTCGAACTAGCCCAACTAGCTAGCCACCGTGCTTCACTGATGTACTCGGCGGGAAAGGTGGTCTTACATGATTTTACGACTCATTTACTTGCTTCAGCGCTACGACCGAGGAGGACCCAGAAAACGCGCGGTAGGGCGTCCCATGTCAGGAAGAATATATGCGTGCACCACCCGGGAGGACCCCAAAACCGCGCGATAGGGTGTGCCACGTCTCGGCACGGAGGAAAAATGTGCGTGTAAAAATATACTGTATCAGACGTAGTACCTATGGTTCGACCTCGGGACCCAGCCAGTCGGTCAAAAACACCCCACTAGCCACACAGCTTCATCATGCAAACGTGGCCCGGTTAGCTCCGTCTCGACCAGCCGCAACGTCTCTTGTTCTAGGCGATTCTTCTATTTTCCAAGCTTTTTTTTAGTTGTAATAACACCACGGCAAGCTAGCGTGCTCTTCGTGTGTGCCCATGCAAAGGTTAGACGATGGAGAGAAGAGAGATTGAGATCGCAGACCTGGGACCACCCGTAAGTGACACAACGGTCATGCACGTGTTGACGAGGCACTCCCTCTACTCTACTCAACGCAAGTACTGTATAAAATCAAGTTATGGGACAAAGCCAACAACCTTTCGTTTTTTAGGCTATCGACTTACGCTTTGTAGTCTAGGTTGCCAGTTCGAATCTCGTCTTTCAGATTTGTTAGTTTTAGGTCCAAGTTTGGTTAATGACAAGTGGGACCACCGTGTGTTGTTCCGATATTTCAGTGTAGGATGGTTTTTTTGAACAAACACTTTGCGCGGTTAGACAAGTAACGGCACGAGTTACACGTATTTTGCAAGTTTACGAACAAAAATGACAGCGGCATAGAATATCACATCCACCCCGCAGCTTAGATACTATGGTGATACGAGTTTTTACACCGTTGGAAGTGAGATCCAATGGCTTGGGAGTAGTCTTTGTAATTATGCGCAATTTCCAAACTCTCCAAAGTTTTTTTTTGCAAATAAAACATTCAGGCCTCGTGTGTGCCGCTGCATCTTCGATCCAACGGCTCCCCGGTGCTAATATTAGGTGCTCCCCGTAGCTTAATTACCCACTACGGTGATATGAGCATCTAGGTCGTATGATCAGTGATCAGATGGCACATGCATAGTACTTGTACTTTCTGCGCATTTCCCAAACTCTATCAGCCGTATATTGCAAAAACATTCAAACCTCCTACTGTGGGCCGTTAGATCTCAGTGAACTCGTATCACCATAGAATCTACGGTGCGGGAGCACCTCATACTCTCCCGTGCGAGAAAACATAAGGTGCTATCGCAGCTTGGATGCTACGGTGATACGAGCTTGGAGGTCGTTTGATCTGAGATCCAATGGCATCTGAGCAGTCTTTGTGCTTGTAAGCAGTGGCCCAACTCTTTTGGGGCTTTTCTGCAAAAAACCATTCGAACCACCGAGGAGGTGTTGGGTCACAAATCCAACGCCTCCGAAGAGCTTGTATCACCAAAGCATCTAAGGTGTGGTGGCACATGATATTCTTACATACAGGAGAATATGATGTCCTCCTTCATCTTAGATGCTACGGTGATACGAGCTTCGAGGTCGTTGGATATGGGATCAAAGGGCATCTAAGTAGTTTTTGTACAAATTGTGTGCAATTCTCAAACTCATCAAGGTTTCCTGCAAAAAAATTAAGACACATCATGTGAGCTGCTATATCTCAGATCTACAAGCTCCAAGCAACTCGTATCGGCATATAGCATGTAAGGTATGGGGGCACATGATATTCTCCCGGGGAGGAGGGGTAGGGGTGCACAACCAATCGGTGGTTGGGAGGGTGGGAACAAATATAATCTAAACAACCCTAAACAGAGCTCCACAGTTTTAACTAAGGTCGAGGGTTGACCCCCGACAATCATAGCCCGCCTAAACACAACATTTGCATGTACTGTAGTACTAGACTTAATATTCATGTTTCAGTTTCATGTTCATTTTAAATATTGAACTGAGGACCATGGATGTCTTACATTTTACTCCCTTCATTCCTAAATATTAGTATTTTTAGAGGCTTCAAATGGACTGGCACATACGGATGTATATAGACATATTTTAGAGTCTAGATTCACTCATTGTGCTCCGTATGTAGTCACTTGTTGAACTCTCTAAAAGACTAATATTTAGGAATAGAAGGAGTATTTTTGAACTCGTGTCATACATGCATGGGTTGGAAAAATAGATGCACTATACTTATTGGATTGTTGTTGTGTTCGTGCGTGTGTGTCTGTGTGTGTGTGTGTGTGTGTGTGTGTGGTCATATGCTTGATACATACTAAGTTTTCTCACCTCCATATTGTTCATCTTTTAAATTTGAATTTCCATTGGAAAACTTACTAGGGATACCATGAAATGTGAAATCCACGTTGAGATCACTATATCACAAATTCACTCTAATTCAACGACTCGTCATAAATCAATTACCACGTTGAGATTAGTATTTGCAAGGAAAATACGGGTATTGTAATACACATAGATTCGTTCGGCAATTTAAAAGGTTCCTTTCGTATTCTCCATTGGTAGGACCCAACAGTGTACCAGCCAGACCTTGGCTCGTGTTGATCCTAAAAAAAATGGGCCCGTGTTCTTCGGTGGCGTGCGTGGTACGCACATTAGGCAACCCCAACCAGTCAAGCCTCAGTGTTTCAAGTCGAAATATCTGGCGGCCAGAATTCCCGCCCTAGGAAATTCCCCTCATGTCCCCGGTCCATAATGAGTACCGATGAACAACGGAGGGATGCTTTAGTAACTAGACAACGTTACCTACCGTGTCGAGCACGGTTCAATTCCCTCGGTCGCCTCTCGTCAATGTCACCCATCAACTGCATTGCCTAGTACTACTACTACTACACCAGGATGAGCACAGAATTGAGCCCGTTTGTTCGTGCCTAGTAATTTTTTTGTTCGTGCCTAGTACTTGAGTTAATATATTAGGCAATGCACTGGTACGGAGGGATTATCCTTTTACTCCCTCCTTTCCGGTTTATAGGCTTAGGCTGTCATAGTGGAGAGTAACTTCTAAAATTTATGTTAGTCTATTTACGCCATTAGTATCATAATAGTCTGTTATTCTTGTAGACTCATTTGCATTGAAAGCGTGGTTACAATTATGTTACTATTCCCCATCACATGTTCAGATATCATCTAAGACTACCTATGTGCCAATAACTTTTCAAATTTAGTTTTCCATTACATGCAAGGTGCAATTCTAATGAGTATTAGAGAAAATTGACCAATGCATGTACTTTATGCATGCATGCATTGCAACTAATGCATTCGTAACACACTTTTTGAGGAAAACAAGCGCATTAATTGAGTGGTTTTGCAAACTACAACAATTGTTCCACCACTCACCATCTTCCTTGGTTGGTGAGATTTTTGAATTGAGCCCTATAAACCGGAAAGGAGGTTTAACTAAGCAAAATGTTTGACCAAATCCTTTCTTAAGAAATACAACAGGACAGGTGTACGGTTTGAAAATTTATTGCATGATGCAGGTTATGATATTGTTTCGAATCCTGGGTCTTAAATTTCAGAAAATCCAAAAGGGAGCATAAATTCTTGAAACTGAGCATGGTCACGTGATATGGCACAAATATTACTTCGTAAGTTTTTTCTTCAATTCGAGACAAGCTGATTATGACAAGTTGCACAAATGAAGAGCCAAGGTATTTTGGAACAAAGACCTGTCACATTTTTTTTGAGGGAAAAGACCTGTCACGTTAAGGCGAACGCTTTCACTATTGAAACCGTGGGCGTTTACGTGCCACCATGAGTCCCCGCTTCTCATTAGCAGGTGCCGTCCCAGCAAGAGTGTGAGTCGACGGGAGGCGTGCGAGCAGACCGCTGCGCCGGCTGTCAGGGAGGCGTGCGAGCAGACCACTGTGCAGACTCACCGGGAGGCGAGCCCTTTGACCAGGCTCCGCCGCCCACCGCCGTCCCAACTGCTCCCACTTTTAATGTCGCCGACGCCGCAGTTTAAAATCAACCCCGCACTACCCTGTATCGCTACAATCCTCTCACTTCCTCTCCGATTCTCCTATCGTCTACCTCCAACTAGCCTGACCTAAACATACGCCATGCCGCATCACGATGGTCTGCCCTTAGTGTTCCAGTTTCATGAGGAAGACACCCAGCCGGAGTGTCAAGAACATAAGGCGCTTTGGGACGAGCTTGAACTGGCCTTGCGGGAAGACGCCGCGCCTGTCCCCGCTCCCGTTCCGGCTCCTGTCGCCTCGACTGCGCCAGTGCCCATTCCCGTGGCATTGATGGGCTGGGAGCCGCACATTGTCACCGAGCTTGATGCCACGGGGTTCCACAAGGTCCCCGCCGAATTTCACGCGCCCGTGCACCTGCCAGCGCATGCGCCTGCGCGTGCACTAACATGCACGCCTGTGTCGGTGCCCGTGCACCTGCCAGCGCATGCGCCTGCGCGTGCACTAACGTGCGCGCCCGTGCCGGTGCCCATGCACACGAACGTCTCCGCCGCGCTGTTGACAGAGCCTGTCCCCACGCGGGTGCCAGTGCCCCCCTCAGCGGCATGGATGGCTGTCATCGACCGCTTCCTTGCACCAACGCCAGTCGCCTCCTCCTGCCAGTTGACTCGCTCCGAAGTCCAGAACATTTTGGCCTTCCTTGAAGCTAGGCCAATGTCCAGGAGTACGCCAACAACGGCGCAAGACGCCATCGTCGCCGTCGGTCAGTGGCCCGACGACACACAGAGCACGGCAGAGGAGCCACTTCCCACTGCGAGACGCCCCCGCCGCCGCCGCGTAATCTAAATTTGCCATGAAAAACGTTCGGGTTGCCATGCTTAAAATCCGAACGTTTATCATTTCCGTTTATTTTATATCAATCGTCGTATAATTTAAAGTCGGAGTCAGACTGAACGAAATGTATGGTTTGATCGATTGAATGTTCTGCTAGAGCCGTATCAAATTAAATATAAAACGTCATCAAGCCACATGTATTCCTTGTCATCCAACGACCTAGACTGCTTCAATGTCGAGCGCTCAACACGTTTAGCGTGCAGTTAATTTCATGCCAAAAATAGTGCTAATCACATGACAACACGCAAATAATATCCTAGTAGTTAATATCCGCATGCACTTAATATACTTCCAAATTAACGTGCATTGCACGTACACACTGACTAGTGCTGCTAGTACGTGAAACTGGTGCCGTGACTTGTGAGTTGTGAACGCGTCCAGATATGGTCAACGGCAACATCGCCCGCGAGTTCTTCCTGTTTGCCCGTGCGTCTAAACGCAGAAGGGGAGGAGAGAGAGAGAGCACACATGCAACCCACCAGTAAGTGAAGGCGAATAGTACTAAAAATAATATTACATGTTATCCATTAATTAGGCTGTGGTAATATAAAAACATTATGTGAACAAAGGGGGTACAACAAACATTGCTATTCTACGTATGTTGCCTATTGACGTGCGGCTTGAAGGCCCGGTCGCATGTTCGATCCTCGTCCTTTATTTTTTAATTTGTATATGGGTCCAAATTTGTTTCATGACATGTGGGCCCCTTGGTGTGTAGTTTGTAGCACTTTAATTTGTGGGTCGAAATTTGTTCCATTCCAAGTGGACTATCGGTGTGTAGTTTTGTAGCTTATTTATAATAATTAAAGAGAACAACATAGTTTTTTCAATAATACCATGGTGCGACGTTGAAGGTGAGAAAGGACGTGCGAGAGAGCGATGACCGAGCCAGAGGGAAATCAACTAGGGGAGTTGCGTGGGTTGCAACGGCGTTTGGAGTAGTTGTGGGCCGAATGCTACGAAAATATAATCTAAACCGACCGGAATAAATGCCTACACAAATTAATCCAAGGTTGGAGTGCCCCTCGCAATGTAAATAGCTCCGGCTTTGCGAGGGATGGAGAGGTAGTAGCTTCAACGCGTGGAAGATACGGTATGAGAAAGCGAGGTCAATCGAGAGACATATAGATAGAGAGACAAAGTGAGTGTGGTCCGACATTCATTGAACAAATATATATATGCTCCGGAGAGATATTGTCCGATTGAGCTTTTGGTAAGGGTGAGGGCTGTAAGATAGAGCTTGAGAGATGATCCAGTCACAGACGTGTAGATATATTTTGTGCGTGGGAGGAAGCAAGGTCAACCGATCACATAGGGTCGCCGTGCGATCGAAAGAGTGAGACGGGTTGGAGAGAGTGACCTAGATAGACGATGTGCGTGAGAGAGTATACAATGTGAATAGGTCGAATTGGGCTCAAACATGGTGATATATCATTTTTGTCCGAGAAAGAGCGAGGTAAATCGAGACATACACACACACACACACAGAGAGAGAGAGAGAGAGAGAGAGAGATTGAGTGAGCGTGGCCCACCATGAGGTCGAAAGAGTGGCGGCGGCTTGGATGGACTGACCTAGATAGACAATCTGCGTGAGAGAGTATAGAGTGTGTCGATCGAGGCCCGAACAGGGAGATATATCATTTGTGTGTGAAAGAAAACAAGGTTAAACGAGACTCAGATAAAGAGAGCGAGATTGAGAGAGTGTGGCCCGCCGTGCGGAAGAAAGAGTGAGACAGTCTCGAGGGAGTGACCTAGATATACAACGTGCGTTCGTGCGCACGAGAGGTCGGGGGGGCTAGATAGGCAATGCATGTATTTAGCGCGAGAGGGTGAGAGGGAGAGGGGAGAGAGAGAGAGCTCGGCATGGGGTGCAATGGCGGGTGTGTGAGGTAAATACATTTGGTAACAGGAGTGGAAAAAGGGGTTGTGTAGTTGAGAGACTTAGAGATCGAAACATGGAGAGAAAGAATGAACGTGTGTTGGAAACCGATAGCTTGCTAAGGTGGTTAGGAGAGGAAGATTGACCGATACAGGAAGTATGTAGCGTTTGTGCGCGGGGGGGGGGGGACTAAAAACAACATTTGAATGTACATAGTACGAGACTTAATATCGATGTTTCAATTCGGTGTACATTGTAAGATTTGAACCGAGGACCAGGCATACGGGTAATTATTTCGAATTCGTGCCATACTAAGTTTCGAAAAGTTGACATTGGCTCAATTTGTTGTGCTATTTTGTAGGTCATATGTTTGAATCCATCCAAAAGTTTTCTCACTACCATGGTGTTCATCATATACATATGAATTTGTATTAAAAAAGTAGCATGGATACAGTGAAATGCGAAATCCACGTTAGAATTGGAGATCGCTACGTGACACACACTCTAATTCAAATAACTAACTACGTGACACACACTCTAATTCAAATAACTAATTATGTGACACACTCTAATCCACGTTAGCGTGGGTACCGTTTCGATTTTTTTTCAAATAACTCCTCATTAATTAATTTATAGTACTCCCTATGTTCACTTTTATAAGACCTTGAAGACATTTCAGACAATGTGCAAAACAGTTCATTTTAAGTTGTCTGAAACGACTTACAAAAGTGAACGGATGGATTATCTTGTTTCGAATGACTAATTATTGCAAGGAAAACACGGGCATGGTAATACATACAGATTCGTTTGCAAATGAAAGAAGATTCGTTTGCATTCTCAAATGTAGGCGCACCAGGCAGACCAGGGTCGTGTCGGGGTGGACGCTGCTTCGGTGCCTTAAAGGCAACAGCCCTTGGGTGACTGACATGTGGGCCAGCCACCTGTTGGGCCCACATGTCATGGACACAAAGTTAGGTGCCTTAAGGCACCAAAGCGTAGTCCTGTCGGGGTGGTCGCGTGTGTCGGACGGACGCGTAGCACCCAGCCACCCACCCCACCTCCCCCCAAAAAAAGGACGACGACAATATAAGTTCGCGCTTCCACGTTTCGGATTGAAATATCTGGCGGCCCCAATTCCAGCCCTGCAAAATCTCTCTTCTCCACCGTCCCCTTCCGCGCCCAGATTGCTCAAATCCCTAATTCGCCGCCATCCCTCGAATCGCCCCTCGTCTCGTCTCTTTCCCCACCGTTCCCCACCTCTGTGCCGGACGACGACGACGAAGACGACGGTCGCGCTTCACCACCGCACCGGAGCTACCTCATCTATGCCATCGTCCGCCGCACCGGGTGGTCCACCGACAACGTCGGCCGCCGCAACCGACGTGCCTCACAGACACCAAGTTCCACCGCATCAGGTGCGCTTCACTGACGCTGTCTCCCAGCTCACCGGGGCTACTTCACCGAGCACATCGTCGCACCTCCGCCCCTCGAGGTCGTTGGGGCTTCACCAACGGTCTCGTCCACCGCATCGTAGTGCTCCGCTGCCACTCAAGATCTGCATCCGTGCGCGGCCAGCCAACGCCAGTGCATCACCCTTAACGGCTCTGAAGTGACCCGCACTCTAGCTAGTCGAGCATACCCAAATGCCAGCCCGAACTAGGTATCCACACATCACTCCATTGTGCACTGTTCCGATGATGTTTGGATATCCTTTCACTGCTCTCTTAGCTTACACGCCTATGCAACTCTGACTTTAACTCTTATTTCTTCTGGAGATATCATCTGAAACAAGCAAATCCATTTTTTAGCGAAGCATGACGGGGCTACGGGATCTGGTACACATCCTGCACACCCGTATAACCTTGTAAGTATCTGTCCTCCGGTACAACATCAAGGTCGATTCCTCTTATTTGATCAACCATTCACCGTGTCAAAAATGCAGAGGGGGATGCAAGGAGCACAAGGCCTGCACATCCAAGCAAGTGGTAACATGGACTTGTACATGGAACATCCCAAGCGCAAGCAGAGCTGCAGCGAGCCTGTACAACAAGCTAGCGTAAGTCCCTGCATTTCATTTAATTCGTACTGGCATTCGTGTATGATTTGTGTGCAGTGGCTGATCCACGAATTCAAGTTACCAGGGGCGAACATTTAACTTAAAAAATACGAAGGCACTTGCACTCCGGAAATCAACATAACTTGAGAAATGTGAAGCTACATGCACTTTGAAAACCAGCTAATGATCCAAAGTAGTTCAGATTATGAACACTAAATGATGCAAGCACCAAAAAACACAAAATGCAACATGGTGTACAAGGACTACAAACATGGTTTGTACCTGCCTGAATTATTCGTTCTCTGGCTGAAAATATCGAAGTGTAATTGCATGTATAACCAGTGCGCAAACTGCATATCAATATACCTATCCTGCACAAGTATGCCAATAGTTTCAAACAACAGATTAGAAAAGTATTTATGCTATGTTGTCATGATACAGGGGACTTTCTGGTAGATGGCCTCGACGTTTCCTCAAGCTATGAAAATGCACTATAATTTGCTTGTCATCAATGCCTGCAAATCTTTGTCTCTCTCAACATAGTACATCATCATTAGACACTAAATCCTTCAATGAGCTTGCAAAATGCTTGCATTAGATCCCTCATTAGACATTATATGTTCATCACCAGGAGCATGTAAAATGTTTGCATCAAATCCTTCATTAGCAGTCTGTTCATTAGACACTTCAGGCTCAAGAACAACATGAGCTTGTATGTTTGCACCGGAAACTTGATTAGATACATCAGATTCAGTCAGTTCAGTATTGATTGGGGGAGTTATAAAATAAGTAGAAATTGGTTTCATTTTCTCATAGATTCCCTACATACAAGCAGTTTTACAACACCGTCAGGTTTAACTATTGGCCAGAAATTGAAGAGTTGAATTAGATATAATCAGGGATGTGATGTACCTGCTCGTTGCGCATGCTACTCTTGCAAGCTGCGACTGTCCATTTGCACAAGCTCGATGCCATGCCCGTGCTGCCGCCGCTGCCTCCCACGCAGGCTACACCCAGGGTTGGATCTTCATCTTCTTGTCCTTCCGTTTGCTTGAAGCTCGGCGACCGCCCTCCAACGAGGGCGCGAGGAAGTGATTTGTCGGTCTGTCCAGCGGCAGCTAGGTTAGGAGCAAACCAGACTAGAGGCTGGAGCGAATGAATTGGGATTTTTCCTGCTGTCGATCGATATGGGAGGCGCTCGTTTGGGCCGCGAGCCTGCTATAGGGCCGGCCTTGCACTTATGTTATTGGCCCATCCAAATTGAAAAAAATTTCTTCATTTTTTACATTGCCTGCTCATGCGTTGGGACAAACAAAACTAGCATGGGCCAACCTGGACGACTCAAACTAGGTGCACACTTTCCAGCCACCTGAGGCGGCCGCCCATACCAGCCCCTATGGTGGCATCGCCCCTTTTTGCGTGTATGATTGGATAGTGAAAAATATTCTAGTGGGGCTTTTGATTTACCCACAGAATGGTTGAATTGCTTGTTTCTATGAACTGAGTTCGCTAATAATGTGAAGGATGCCAGTCTTTTCATCCTATTGTAGATTGATTAGATCTCGATATGCCAAAAGTAATCGCATGAAATATACAGTAAAAGCCAGTGTGATGTGTTTGGCTACAACTAGTCTGACTACACGTCCTCATATAACATATCAAGGACGCACCATCTTACCAGATTAACCATTCGACTTACCCATGCAGTGTGGGAAGAAAGAAGTATTGGGACTGCGTATCCAAGCAATTGATGCCATGGACTCCTTTGTACAACCTTGTAAGCGAAAAAGAAGTTGCAGTGTGCCTGTACAAAGAACTAGCGTAAGTTTAGTTACCTGCTTCTCGGAATTTTAGTTAGCCACTTATTGCAAAATTGTTCAATTACGTTGCTTGGCTTAATTTAGTTTGCTACTGATTACATAATGGCACAGCCTGTTAATCATATTGTAGACTGCGCCTATCTATGTGTTTGATACTTACTGTTAAGAATTACCTGTTTGCCTTAACTTAAATATCTACTTGTTTGTTTAACTGCTTTGCTGCTACAACAGCGGGTTACAATGATGTTAATAACTACTCCATCCGTCCCATAATATAGGATGTTTTTTGACACTAGCATAGTGTTAAAAACGTCTTACATTATGGGACGGAGGGAGTACTTTTCAGCATCCAATTGAAACTCTTTAATTCCTTGTTTGTTTAACTGGTTTGCTGTTATAACTCCCAGTTGAGATGTTTTGCTAACTTCAACTTTTCTAAATCCAATCAGAACTTTAATGGCAAAACAGGTTAGCCCAAGATCAAAGAGCGAGGTCCCCATGGACGTTGCATCATCCCACAGCAGTGGCACCGGCCCAATCGTGCATTATGAATTGCCAACTACTGATGCTCTAGAGGCTAAACTAGTGGTAGAAAGAGATTCTGCTTCTGCACTTAGAGATGAAGTTGACATGTTGAGGAAGCAAACAGCACAATCACAAGCAGTACTCAAGACAACCATTAAATATTTGGTGGATTTCAAAACGAAGCAAGCTGAGACTGACCAGATTGTTAAGGTCCTGAAGGAAAAAAGGAAATTAAATTCCTACTTGGTAAATCATAGGTGAAATGTTCTTTCCATAGTTGAATAACCTTTGTGTTGTCTGTTCATGTAATCAATCAAACCATTTGTTTTAGAGATCATGTAATATATTTTTTTTGTTTTTTGGTTTGTAATTTTATTTGAGCACAAGTCTGTATTAATTGATAAGACTCGGAGACATTTCATTTGGATTGCTGTGCCAGACCTACAAATATGCCAATCGGGTGAATGTGCATTCAGCAATAGTAGTAGTATAGATGGACCATAAGTGGCACGCATCGGAAAGGGCCAAGATGCTGGCTAAAAAAAGATGCTGTTGTAGCCAAAAAAAAGTATAGCGGCCTGGCTTATGTATGTTAGTTGATATTATTGATCCATATACTCTATAAGTGTTTATATGTCTGTTAGTTCTGTACATTCTTGGTTGATTGACTCGGTATTTGAATCTTGATACATCGCTTGTGTACATATCTAAATGGGAGTACACATTATGCTGCGTGTGACATTTGAGTTGGACATGAAGTGTTCCAAATATTCGAATTCACCTTAAACTGGATACTAGTTTCTGAATTTGAGTATCGGCATTTGTAAACCATATTCATATATGACAGTGGAATACATCTTTGTCGTCCTTTTGAAGATATATAAAAACACATAGAACGATTTATAAAGATTCATATAGGAATACAAAATGGATTCGAATTTAGTTGCCAGGGTAAACGTGGATGCTTATTGTCCCAAAATTCAAAAGAAGCTGCAAAATGTCCACTCCCACGTCGGCTGCCCGAAGCCAAGTGTTTGGGAGATGGAAATTACTGTCTACCCATTACACGGACAATCCATCGGCCCGATTTCCACTGCTCTAAATAGGGGTAGGTTATTAACTTCAATTAGACGTGACATGACCGCCTCTGAGCCCATTCCGACACGGTGGGCGTCAAACATGGGCGGCAAAACACATTTGATTCAAGCTCGTCCGAAAGACCTCTGTTTCTCCCTCCATTCCCCATTCATACACGGTGGGCGGCAAAACAAACTCAACTCGGCCAAAATCGATGTAGGCAAATATTTTCAATAGGGGCAGGTTTGTAACTTCACTCAGACGTGACACAACCGCCCTACCTGTCAGCCCCGTTCATACACCATGGGCGCAAACCATGGGCGCAAACCGCCCTCTCCTCGCCCAAAATCGCTCTGGGCAAATATTGGCGAGATGCGAGATTACCGTCCTATCCCCAACCGACGAGACGTCCAAATTTTAAACGGGGGCTAAGTTCATAACTTTCCCATATTTCAGACAGGCGCGTCCCAAAAACATGGTTCCTCATACCTCTCCCTCCATTTTCCCATTCATACACCGTCCGTGCTAGAACACCCCATCCCCACACCAGCCTTCGTCTGCCACCCCATCCATCGCCGTCGTCCTCCACCACATCCATCGCCACCGTCCTCCACCATGCCGGAGCGCCTACCAAGACCGTGTCGTCCACTGCTAGAGATGGACGTTTCTCATCCACGGCGACGGACCAATAGCCTTGCATCGTGTCCTCTCGCTTCATCGGCACCGTCGTCCTCTTTGCCGGGGCTGCTCACACGACCTTCTCTTCCGCCGCAACGGGACTTATCCCCCGATGCACCCATCTACCGTCGCAGATCTGCTTCAATGCCACCGAAAGCCATCGCACCCCCGATGCCTACACGGCGCCGCAAGAGAGGTGGTACTTCATATCTCCTCAACTTTTTGATATCAACCAGAAAATAGATCTTAACTTGGTTCTTAGTTCGAAGCAAACAATGGATGCTAAATATCATTTCTCCGGTTTGCAGCTTCAAATCTGCCATGGCACAGCCATAATACGGTTTAATTGATCATGCTTAGGGTTTAATTGATCATGTTGGTTCCGTGGTGGTTTCTTTAATAGAAATCGGAGGGAAAACCCTCTTTTGCTAAAAAAATATGCTTAGAGTTTCCCCCTTTTATGATCACTATACGATCAGAATACGTGCTTCGTGTCATAATAACACTGCTCCACGCATCAAGCTAAACAAGCTTAGATGTTCAAATACGAATCTGATATTATTAAAACAGAGTTGTTTAATTGGTCAGCTAAATGTTCCTAAATTAGTTTCGAAAATGCATGTTCGCCGCTCGAGTGTGTATCTCTACAGGGTGCCCACGATGGGGGGCCCACCCTGGGATTTTGGGTCGTCCCAGGCCCTGATTCCCCTCTGTTTTGCTGCGCGCTTCCGATCTCTACTCGCCCCCAGCCGCCTGCCTTGCCGGCGACTTGCCATCCCCGGATGGCATGACTCTAGGAGGAGACGCCGAACTAGTGGGAGGCCAGGAGCCGCTCGCCCAACAGCGTCACTGCTACCCGGGCGCGCCGCCGTGCCTACCTTCCCAGTCCGTTCAGGGCTCAGGCGTGCAACACCCACCAAGCCAACCCGATTTATCCTGAGATACGTCCTCAACACTCAGCAGCCACTCCTCATTACCCAATTTATAATTGATTCATTACTCATTAGGCAGGACTGTCATTAGGGTTTGTTGTGTGCTTAGTGCTACCTACACTTAATGGTTTAGATGTATTTCGGTGATCTTTAGTACCTCTAAAGTTCATAGGGTTTTCAAAATTCCGGCCCTCGGAACAGAAACTAGTCATTTTGGATTGTTGGTCGTAGTGACATTGACCCAGATTACTACTGCAAGCCAGGTTTGTTGACAATTTTACTTGTCTTTCTTACTCATTCGATATAATATCCAATTATTCACGTCGATTAGTTGCAAACAATAAGTGCTAGACAAACTTCTTCATTCAGATTTTGGACGGTCTCTTACTGCAGTTACAATTCTGCATACTTGTCCTGATTAGGTCACAAGTAAATGATTGATTCACTACATCTATGCTTGCCTTGTCATATTTGTTGTCAATATTCTTTTAGGGTGGACCACCCTGTTTCTAAATACTAGGAACCGTAGACCTGAGTGAATAGTATTTCTCTATGTGATCTCTTCCATCATGTGTGGGTAACGAACACTGCATTGTATAGAAAGAAAGTGTCATTTCCAGCTTTTACATAGGTTTCAATCTTTTACATGGAATACAATCTGCCTACTTGCTTTGTGTCGCACTACCAACACTCCACCCTTGAAGCTAAACATTACGCCACTCATAATTGCTTAGTTTATTTGTTCAAATATGAATTTCATATGATTCTAATGTTCCTACTTCAGTTTTGAAATGTGTGCCTGCCTGTTATAGAGACATAAGGGGTTTGTATTTCTGTGTGTGGTCTGGTCAGCACGGTTGGGGAGGTGAACTTTGCATATGCAGGGGTTTATAGGGAGACACTCTCCGAGTTGAATCCGCAATGCATTCCATAGATAATCTGACTACTTTTTATGTTTTCCATGAATCTCAGATTCTGAACAGCATCATAATGATTATGAGCTTGCGCGCATGAAAAGAATAAAGCAGAACAATGCCATGGCTGTCAAACTTGGCATTAAGGGACTGAAATCAAGTCTGGATGCAATGCAATTCAAACACTCTCCACCTACAGATTCATGCTCAGAATATGATCCTAACAGTGATTCTGAGCTAGAGGGAGACCTAAGTCAATGTAGCTCCCTAGTGGAGGAGTCAGAGGAAGATGCCCTATCTTATTCACCCATCAAGGTACTTGCTCTAACTTTCCAAGGTTACATTGCTCGCACATATCTTGCAACTGATGCTTTGCATTGCTTCTACTTTGTTGAACTGCCATTAGCTTAGTTTACACATCGTGTATGTGAATACGCCCTGCCTATCCATTTTTAGTACATATTCCATCTGTCATCATACCATATTTATCCATTCAAATGATGTTCTTATGTATCATACGTTCAAAAGGAAGAGGGCGATTGCTGATCATGGAGGAGCACAAGCAAAGTATTTGGAAAAGGTAGTGGCACCTGATAAATCAAATAGCCCATTAGGTGTAGTTGCAATATCACCTGACCCACAAAATACCCCAACTCTAGCAGACTCTAGCCCTACTACACTGGTCATTTCTGATGCCCCAACTCAGCAGACCCCAACTGCAACAAACAGTATGATTATGCCAATTGACATAGCACCAGCTGTACGACGCAAAACCCCCATTCCAGCAAAGAGTACACCAAATCCAGTTGCCAAATCCCTTTTCGAACCAGAGAGAGCCCCAATTGCAGCAAATAGGACCCCTGTTCCATTTCTTCCCAGTTTAGAAGACGAAGCTTATGTTGTTGTCAGGAACTTTGTGCGCATATTTCCTTCATGGAAAGATTATACCGCAGACACAGAACAATTTCCAGTCTTCCTCCGCAACTTATGCGTAAGTAATGTACTAATGTTATTCATGGTCATTACTGCATATGTTTCTGCTGATAGAAGACACAAGATTTCATTCTTTTAAATAGGCGAGGAGCAAACTGGATTGTGATGACGAGCAAGAGTTGGTTGCGCTTTTCAAGAACTCGTTGATGAAGTATCATTCCTACCTGAGGCAAGCACACTTCAATGGCAAGCCTCTGAACGAAATTTATGTAAAGTCTCCGGTGCTACATTTATCCGACGGTGACTGGAATAATCTTGTTACACATTGGTCTCGGCTGCGGCGTAAGGTACTGTCTATGATATCACATCACAATTTGAACTACATTTCTCCTTTTTCCTTAATGTCTCACTTGTACGAAAACTGTTAGCAGAAGAACAGTTGTTCTCAAGGGACCACAGAATCTCGCAACTATACTGCACACTGCATTGCACTCGTGAGTACCTCTTGCCCTGTATGACCATACTTACGTTCATAGCTGTTTGATTGTGTAGCATCACTGCACATGTTAGCCTCGTAATCGCCCATTTGGTGGACATTATAAGATCCGTATGGACTCTTACACAAATTTAGAATCAACCCAATGCTTTTGAAGAGGTTTAGCTCTGCAGTCCTCTTGTAAGGACTGAACGTGGTCTATCACTATACTTACATTAACAGCTACTCACTTTGTCCCATAATATAAGAACGTTTTGTACAGTACACCAGTGTTCAAAACACTCTTGTATTATGGGAAGAGGGATTGGTTCATTTTGTAGCATTCTGCATCTTATCTCCTCGCCCACCATTTACTAAAAAAGATCAGATCTATATTTAATCTTACCAACAAGTAGAATACACAGACAATGCAGTGCAGAAGTGTAGCATATTGCTCTTGTCAGTACATTTTGTCCTGTAACACTTGTACTTCTAGAGATTTGTAGTTGATTATGTAGCATCAATCTGCATCTTATCTTCATTATCCTCTATCCCTTCCAGTATTATCATATCTATAATTACTCTCTACAAAATGTAGAGTACAGGCAATGCTTATGAAGAAGATTTTGTGCTGAAATTCTTGAGTTATCCTTCCCTTGACATGGAGAAGGGCATTATAAAGCCGGTGTTAACTGTCAATGTAAGTCAGTCCTTCTAAAGCATTTATCCTCAACTGTTGTTTAATTTGCTCATACTCCCTATCGTTTACTGCTGTTTAGTTTGCTGTTTCTACCAAAATGCATGTTCGTAAGAACCGTAAGTTCTAAGTTTTACTTGTAAAACCAAATTTCTTATTCATACCATGCACATTACTTAATACTCCCTATATGTATGCTTGGTTTTGTGGATCTATAATCCAGTGTGTGGTGAAGCAGCCCACGTTTGCACCTTGTCATATCCTGTTTTATCTTACTGATGTGGCTGATGATATGAACAACATGCCATGCACATTATCCAAAATAGATACAATGATTTTCTTTGCCCTTCATCTATGCTTGTTATGTTGACATGGTAATCCAGTAGTGTGGTGAAGCTCCCCGCATTATGAACAATGCCAAATTATGCTATTGATATTTTGAACTTACTCTTTATTTTCTAATTTGAAATTGGATAGAATTGACAGAACAGTTATCATCTTTGTTTATACACGTGCAAAACATGTCATCTCTCTGCTTTGTTTCAGGGTGATATGCTTGATGGCATGCACAAGTCTGCTGAAGGCTGTGAGACAAATCCAACATATATTGCAGCAAAGAAGGCAAAACATCTTGAAGATAGCGAGACAACCCCAAAGTCTTGTCTTGATGCAGTGTTCAAGTTACTTGAGACTAACAGTCAGACAAGCTCATAGAATTCGTTGTCTGAATCAGTTCGACTTATTCAGTCCTAAGTTCTAGCAGAAAGGCATTCTGCAACTCAACTTCGACTTGTAGTCCTATCTCTAAGAAAGATTGCAGAGAACACCAATGAGAACCTCATCGCTAAACAGCTACACCTGGAAGCTATGACCGACATGCTAGGTCGGTCTCACAGCCTTGCTTAGCAGCTTGCGCAGCAGTTCCCCCACAAGGCTAACCTTTCTTGAACTGTCTTGGAAGTGGTCTCGGTTCAGTATTATTTTGTTACGCTGCAATGGTGCCCAGTTTTTGTAACCTGCTCCTTCGTTGCACTTTATGATCACTGGTGGCGAACTTCGATGCCTAGTGGATGTAATATACCTTAAATCACTTATTGTATAGTGTAGGTTTATTCTTAGTTACTATGCCGTAATTTCTTTATTGTGTAGAGTAGGTTTGTTCTTAATTCCTACTAGTTACTGCCATCATTCGCTATCTGAAAAAAAAATCAGATGTAGTCGACCGGGCTGAAACATTCTATAACGGGCCAGGTTTTTAGCGGGCCACAATTGGGCCGACCCGCGTCTTTCTTGGGCCCGAATGATTGGGGCCTTCACACATTGCGCCAGGCCCAAACTTACACCGGCCTATATTTTAGTTGGGCCTTTTGTCGACCCAGCGCTTAGTTCGGCCCAGGTAGCGTTGGGCCATTAACAGGCTGAATATTGTACTGGCCTGTTTCGGCCGAGATGAAACCACGGGCCTTTAGCAGGCCAAAATGCATGTTGGGCCTTAATTTTCACTAGTCGTCGACGGGCCTTCAGCAGGCCGAAATGTAGATCGGGTCGTTATGGGCCCAGTTAGCTCACGAGCCGTTACCAGGCCGAAACATATCTCGGGCCTTACTTGGCCCACTGATATCATGGGCCTTTAAGAGGCCGAAAGCTTAGTACAGGCATCAACGGGCCGAATTATGCGACAAGCCTTTAAGAGGCCCAAAGTCACGTTGGGCTTAACTGTTGCCACCTTTAGCACGGGCCGTTAGTGGGCCCGATGTCCCGTCGGACCATATATGGACCATGGGCAGCACGGGCCATTCCCAGGCCAAAAGTCACACCGGGCTGAAATGGGCCCATGTCTACATCAGGCCTCTAATAGGCCGAAAGTCACCGGGATGTAGTTGGGCCCGAATATTCGGCGAACAATTAACGGGCCAGATCTGGCTTCGGGCCGCAAATGGGCCCAAATATTGGGCGAACAATTAACGGGCTAGATCTGGCTTCGGGTCGTAAATGGGCCCAAATATTCGGTGAACAATTAACGGTCCAGATCTGGTTTTGGGCTGTAAATGGGCCTTTATTAAGCAGGCCGTTATTGGGCTGGCCCAATAGTACCTGATTAAGTTCTACGGGCCTTTGACTGGGCTGGCCTTTTTAACCTATATGGGCCTCTGTTGGGCCCAGCATGTGTCAACGTACCATAGGCATGTCTCCTCCAATGGACGGGCGGCATCTGGCCCACTGACGAGCTGACAGGTGTTCCCTTCGACCAATCAGAATTTTACATGTGGAAATTTCCCATTGGTTGGGGCTGTTAACGGGTTATCAGATCCAAAACCCAACCCGATAGCTTAACGGCGTTCCGTTACGGTGGATGCCACGTGTCGGTAACCCTTGATGAAAGCACTTCTGTGACGCGCGATTTATCGTCATGGAAGTGGACACTTCCTGATGATAATTTTGGTAATGTCGTGGAACACTTCTACGACAGCACAGGTATGACTATCTTGATTCTGTCATAAATTTGTCATAGATGTACATGCATGAAAAAAAACATGACCTAGTGTGACAAACACGTATCATCACGGAAGTGTATTTTTTTGTAGTGATAGGAAGTGGGTTAGGCTTAAATGTGCTAGTCATATGCTTCATGATGCTCCCATTATGTTTCAGTTCTTTACTTTTGTGCGAGCATCATTGAAATCATCATGCCTAGCTAAAAAGGCATTAAAGAACTTTTACAGATGATTGGTATACAAATTGCCTACGTTGTCCTATTTTTAAGAATTTTTGGAGAAACAGAAGTATGGTCATTGTTCAGATTATTACAAACTGTTCTATTTTTGACAGATCATATTTTCAGTGCATAGTTTGCTTGGTTTCAAGTTTACATGGCTTATATTGCTCAATATAAATTGTGGAAATGATAAGGTACAACAGGAATTATGTGAGAACAATTATGAATCTTGTTTTTAACAGTACCAAAGTGAATGATTTATCTTTATCATACTAACATATCTCATGAAGTTCCGTTAAGTTTTGTGTGATTGAAGTTTTCAAGTTTTGGGTGAGATGTCGATATGAGGAGAATAGGAGTGGCAAGCACCTAAGCTTGGGGATTCCCAAGGCACCCCAAGGTAATATTAAAGGAAGACCCAAGCAACAAAGCTTGGGGATGCCCCGGAAGGCATCCCCTCTTTCATCTTCAACATTATGGGTAACCTCACTTTGAGCTATATTTTCATTCATCACATGATATGTGTTTTGCTTGGAGCATCATTTTATTTTGTTAGGATTTGCTTGTTGTTATTTATAATAATTTTTTACATCTTTTATTTCAATAAAAGTGTCAAGTATAGCTTTTACCATGCTTATTTCGCAAGTCTATATGTGGTTGTTTGAAAACAGAAAGTTGCATGCTAGTGTGTGAATTCTTGAGAAAAGCATAATGTGATAAATGTTCAAACTTTTTGAACAATAGGCTATGACAAATTTTCTACAGTGTGGAAAATTTTCAAATATTTTGGAGTTAAAGAAGTATGAATCTTCTTGCATCCTTTACAAATATTCCTGTTTTGACATATTGTTGTTATGTTTGCATTGTTTGCATATGTTAGCTTGTTTAATGATTCTATTTGAGGATAGGACTATTAAATATGCAGAGGCATTTAGTATTCAGTGTTAAATACTAATTTTAGTAGTTTGCTACAGTAGAGAATGATAAGGTTATTGCATTGAGTTATACTAACTTATCTCATGAGTTCATGTTGAGTTTTGTGTGGATGCAGTTTTTAAGATTTAGGGGAACTGGGATGTAAAAGGAATTAAGGAGACACAAAAACTCAAGCCTGGGGATGCCCAAGGCATCCCAAGTGAATATTTCAAGAAGTCTCAAGCATCTAATCTTGGGGATGCCCCGGTAGGCATCCCACCTTTCTTCATCAATAATTATCGGTTAGCCTCGGTTGAGCCTAAGTTTTTGCTTCTTCACATGATGTGTGATATTCTTGGAATGTCATTTTATTTTGTTTTTCTTGATGTCTTAATAAAATACTTAGATCTGTAATTTTTAAATGAGAGAGGGTCCTCAAATAGATACCATTTACTTAACTACTCGTTTGCACTTCACTTATATCTTTTTGGAGTAGTTTGTCTAACACTCTCATGCTTCACTTATATTATTTTGAGTGTTGATAATAGTGATGATAATTTGCACAAGCTATGAAATTGGTCCCAAAGTGATGGATATTCAAGAAGGATATAATAAAAACTTTCATGTAGATCATTGGATATGATAAGTTTGATTCCTTGCAATAGTTTTGAGTATGGAGATAATAATATGTGAGTCATGCTGGTGAGTAATTGTGCTAGAATATCGGTGTTAAGGTTTGTGATTCCATTTGAAATCATGAAAGTCAATAGTTATGCAATGAAGTTGCATCCTACTTGTGGTGCATTATTCGGTGTTGGTTATGTTTAATGCTCGTTTATGATCGTTTTCGTTTCTTGGTTGGTTGCTTCTCAATCTATTTGCTAGCCTTTCCTTGTACTAAGCGGGAATACTGCTTGTGCACCCAAAATCCTAAACCAAGCTGTGCCAAATGAGTCCACCATATCTACCTATAGGCGGTATTTCCATGTCGTTCCAAGTAAATTTGTATGTGCCAACTCTAATTTTCAAAATGAATTTCCTTTTTGTCTGCCCATACTGCTCATGAAGCGGCAGGGCGTGGCCAATATTTTCCATGCTAGATGTGTTATTCTCAAGATGAGTGTTTATTCACTTGTCATTGCACCAGAGTGTGGTAGGTAATAGGGATGCCCAGTCTTGAAAGGAAAAGAAATTTTATTTATGTTGCCAATAATAAATTCCTTTGGTAAGTGTTGGTACGGAAGGCACCCATGGACATGACTAGCCATGGATTGTGAAAGAATTTTGGAAAAAGGAATAAACTTTATTTTATATTTGGGAACCGCCTATGATGTATCTAGCATGGAAGGTATTGGGAATTCTCGGTCGTTTTTGTTGATAGGAAAAGCATGCCTCTCAAAACAATTTTATCTCTCAATTTAAGCTTTGAGCTCTGGCGCCGCTACAAATCTCCACTTCCCTTTGCAAAGGGCATGTCTATTTAATTTATGCAATTTTTATTTTTATTGAGTATCCATCTTATCTTATAAAGCACCAACTAGGAAACACTATTTTCATACTTGTGCATTGGGCATAGTTAATATTTGAGTGTGTTTCATGAATGGATCAATGATTGAGCATAATAGGCTAGGGATAGCTTTCTTTAGCGTTGATATTTTGAAAAGACATGATTGCTTGTTAGTATGCTTGAGTATTGATGTCTTCATGTCAAATTATAGACTATTGATTTGAATCATTCAAGTCCAAATGTCCATGCTATAAAAGAAAAGAGTATGAATATGATAGGTAGCATTCCACATCAAAAATCCTGTTTTCAATTGCTACTTTATCATGATGAGTTTTATGAGAAAGAGTTGTTGTTATGATGCTAGGAAAAGTGATTGAAATTATCATTTATCAAAATTATGCACTATGCTAGCATTCACACTTCATAAATTATTTCTTTTATCATTTTGCTACTCGAGGACGAGTAGGAATTAAGCTTGGGGATGCTGATGCGTCTCCAACGTATCTATAATTTATGAAGTATTCATGCCATGTTTACAACAATTGTATATGGATGGGTGCAATTTTATATGATTTAAATGGAACTAACCTAGACTGACGATGTTTTCAGCAGAACTACCGTGGTGTTGTTTTTTGTGCAGAAATCAAAGTACTCCAAATGCATCGAAACTTTTTGACATTTTTTTGGAAGAAAAAGAAGCACTAGAAACTTCGTGGGAGGGCCAGAAGAGCCACGAGGGCACCACAAGGCAACAGAGCGCTCCAGGTGGGGCTGGATCGCCCTGGTACCTTGTGGGCCCCTCGTGGCCCATCTCAGTGTGAGACCGACGGCAAAAAAAATCCTATAAATACATAAACCACCAGAAATAACCCTAGATCAGAAGTTCCATCGCCATAAGCCTCTGTAGCCATGAAAAACCAATCTAGACCATGTTCCAGCACCCCGTTGGAGGGGGAAATCATCACCGGAGGCCATCTTCATCATCCCGAAGGCCACCATGATGAGGAGGGAGTAGTCCACCCTCGGGACTGAGGGTTTGTACTAGTAGCTATGTGTTTGATCTGTCTCTCTCTCTCTATCTATCTATCTATCTCTCTCTCTCGTGTTCTTGATTTTGCACGATCTTGATGTATCGCGGGCTTTGTTAATATAGTTAGATCATATGGTGTTTTCCCCTCTCTATCTTGTTGTGATGAATTGAGTTTTCGCTTTGAGATTTCGTTATTATCAGATTGAATACTTTTATGGATTTGAGAGCACTTGATGTATGTCTTGCTAGGAATACCCGTGGTGATAATGGGGTATCATATTGATTCACTCTATATATGTTTTGGCACTCAACTCGTGGATTCCCGAGGTGACATTTGGGTAATCTGTGCATAGGGGTTGATGCACATTTTCATCCTCGTTTCTCCGGTAGAAATGTTGGGGCACTCTTTGAGGTTCTTTTTTTGACTATGTACTGCAAGCCAACAGCCTCACAGCTCTTTATTCATCAAAATAATAAAGTTCACTGTAGAAAAAGGAAGTAAAACAAGAGAAAGTCAATTACAATACTTACAAAGAGAACTAGGGTAGAGAGGCTATCCAAGCTAATAGGCTATCCCTATATTTACATTTGATTCTGTGTGCTAACAGCTAAAGGTCATGCACAAAATTCCTCCTCCAAGATCTAAAATTAGGAGCCTCATTTCTGAAAATCTTCCCATTCCTTTGTGTCCAGATGTTCCAAGCTACAATAAAAAACCACCTCAGAAAAGAAAGGTCTATTAAATTCTTTCTTAGAAGCTGAGGCCATCATGAAGGTGGACTAGTTGGGTAGGGCCTGCCAAGAAATCCCAAGATAATTCCAAACTCTCTGACTAAAGTTGCAGGAGAAAAAGAGATAGACTCTGTCTTCATGCATGAAAGACTGGCAAAGAACACAAGTATCATCCTGGACGTTCCAATGTATCCTTTGCATCATGTCCCGTGTGTTGAGGCGATCCATCAATAAAAGCCATCCAAAAACCTTGATCTTGAGTGTACAGGAACATTTCCATATCCACTTAAAAATTGGATCAATCCCCAAATGGGAGAAGGTGAACTCATAGTAGAGCTTAGACTAATACCCCCTCGATTTAGACGGCCATTTCCAAATATCCTTCTCATTTGGATCCAAGCTGATGGGTTGCAACAAAGCCTGAAGCTGAGATAGTTCCAGATAAGCTTCTGAGGAGAAGGGAAGATGGAAACCCTCAACCAATGATTGATAATCAAAGAAGTCTTTGACTGTTATCATATCATCAATGGCAAATGAATGAATCCTAGGGAAATGATCCTTAAGGGCAATCACTCTATTCTCAATTTGCCAACGATCAAGCCAGAACACCACCGTGTCCCCTACATGCACCTGTGGAGTGACTAACATACAGAATTTATCAAATAGTTTCAGCAAGTCACGCCACCAAAATGAGCCACAAAGCTAAGTTACTTGTGGAGCTGATGAATGATAATATGAGTCCCAAATAAGATTAACCCATGGAACATCTTTCTTGTTGAAGAACTTAAACAAGTGCTTTATCAGAAGGGCTTCATTCTGAACTCCCAAATGAGTGACGACCAGGCCACCATACTACTTTGGCCGACAAACCAGATCCCATGCAGCAAGAGATTGTCTAGGATTATCAGTATTTCCTCTCCAAAGGCACTGCATTTGAATCCGTTCAATCTGCTTGAGGATACCCTGTGGTATAGATAAGGAGCAGAGGAAATATATGGGCATTGATGTAAGGACTGATTGAAGGAGTTGTAGCCTACTGCACTGATTGAGAAGACAAGAGGATGTTGATAATCTTCTCTCAATGCGATCAACAAGAGGCAACAGATCATAGATAGTTGGCCTAGAAGTGCCCATGGGTAAACAAGATACGTGAAGGGCATTGAGCCAACAGTAAAACCTAATAAAGAAGCAATTCTGACACCTTCCTCCTTAGACATGTTCATTGGTATCAGGGAGGATTTACTGAAGTTAACACGTAAACCCGTAGATTCAGCAAAATTCTGCAGCATATCTTTGAGTGCAATTAATTGACTATCAACAGCAGGCAAAACAATAAGGGTGTCATCCGTGTATTGAACAATGGGGTAATCATTGGACCTTGTTTGGATTGGCGTGGTGAGGATATTATGGTTGCACATGTCATTCACCACTGATTGCAGGAGATCCACTACAATTACAAACAGCAAAGGTGAAAAAGGATCACCTTGACGAACTCCACTTTTACATTTAAAGTGCCGACCTGGGACACCATTTGAAAGAACTAATGAAGAACTAGATGAAAGTAAGCTACTGACCCAACCATTCCAACGAGTATCAAAACCCTTGCACTAAAGAATTCTGAGAATGTCTTCATGTTCGATCGTGTCAAAAGCTTTAGTGAAATCCAGCTTCAATAAAACAATGGGTCTCTTTGAATCTTTGCATTGGTGTATATATTCAAAACACCACGGTAGGCAATCCTGGATAGAATGACACTTAAGAAATCCATATTGGTTACGGTGGATGCATTGAAGGATTACTTTCTGCAGACGATTCGCCAAAAGCTTGGTTAAGAATTTTAAGCATGTATTTGTTAATGAGATTGGCCTAAAGTCACCAACAAATTCAGGGCTTAACTTCTTGGGTATGAGGGCAATGAGAGAGGTGTTAAGACATTCCAAATTGCAATTTCCCTCATAAAATTCAGTAACCAAATTCATAAAATCCTTCTTAAGAACAATCCAACATCTCTTCAAAAAGAGGTCAGTAAATCCGTCCGGTCCAGGGGCACGATCTGTGGGCATATGCTTAATTACTTCATACACTTCTTCTTCTGTGAAAGGCCTAGATAGAGCCTTAAGCCCATCAACTCTAGTCAGGAGACTGTCAAGATCAAACATCATGCGTATGCCCTTGGATTGCCCCATACGCAGCTTGAAATCAGCCCAAAACATGGAGGCAAGCTGTTGATGATCAGTCACCACATCGCCTGCAACATTTTTAATGGAGGAGATGGTGTTTCTGCGGTAGCGTTTAGTAGCCATGGCATGGAAAAATTTAGTGTTTTACTCACCCACTTTGATAGATCTGATAGTACATCGCTGCTTCCAATAAAGAAATTGCAAACAAAGGATTTCCTCAAGATGAAGTTTGACAATCCTCCGAAAATTCATCTCCGGCCAAGTAAGTGGTCGGAGTTCCTCCAAATCATCAAAGTGTATAATCACTTTGTTACAATCTGCAATGAGGTTTTTAACCTTGGAAAGGCTCACATGCCACTTCTTAAGAGCATAACGTAGAGCTTTAAACTTGGCCAAAATTGTACCAGCAGCAGAAGACTTCCTAATAGGCATATTCCATACCTCAGAAACACATTCAGAAAACCCTGGCAGATTTACCCAATAATTTTCAAAGCAGAAGACTTTGGCCTTCAGAATAGAAGTGGCAACAGAAACCACACATGGCAGATGATCCGAAGTTGTCCGTGCAAGAGGCAAAACCATAGTATTGGGGTGATCTGAAGTCCAGGATACCGTGGTGAAAAAACAATTGATTTGCTCAAGAAGAGGATTTGTTTGCATATTGGACCAAGTATATTGTCTTCCCTTTATTGGTAGCTCCACCAATCCTAGATGACCAATGATTTCATTGAAAAGGAAGATGTCATTTACATTACCCCCAGGCAAATTACGATTCTCCAAAGAAGGCATAAAATTAAAATCACCAAGGAGTAGCCATTTCTCATCATATTGTATATTCAGATTATATAACCACTAAGCAAAATCGTCGCGGGCAGGACTCTGGCATGGACCATAAACAGAAACCAATGTCCAAACTTCAGAAGTGTGTGTAAAAGTTAATTCCACAATGATGTCATTTTGAGGTTCTTTGTGTTGGATTGAGTTTTATAAATCTGAAATTGTTTGATGCATATCGCATAATCAACTCACGGATACTTATGGTGACATTGGTGTATCTAGGTGACATTAGAGTTGGTTGATGTGTATCATATGGTGTTATTTTAGTACGAACTCTTAGATAGATCGATCGGAAAGGATAATTTGGTGTTATTTTAGTACGAACTCTTGGATAGATTGATTGGAAAGGATAATTTTGAGGTGGTTTCGTACCCTACAAAATTTTTTGTCTTATGTTCTCTGCTAGATAAGAACTTTGGAGTGACTCTTTATCGCACATTAAGGGAAGGTTATATGATCCAATTATATTAGCATTGTTGAGAGATTTCACTAGCGAAAGTACAAACCCTAGGCCTCATTTACAAGCATTGCAATACCGTTCGTGCTCACTTTTGTTACTTGCTACCTCTTTGTTTTTTATTGTTCCTATTACAAAAATCAATATCTACTATCATTACTACACTTGTATCACCATCTCCTCGCCAAACTAATGAACCTATATAATTTACCATTGTATTTGGTGTGTTGGGGACACAAGAGATTTCTTGTATTCGGTTGCAGGGTTGTTTGAGAGAGACCATCTTCATCCTACACCTCCCACGGATTGATAAACCTTATGTCATCCACTTGAGGGAAAATTGATATTATCCTACAAAACTCTATGCTTGGAGGCCCAACATGAGTTTACAAGAAGAAGGTTGCTAGTAGACATCAAGCTCTTTTCTGGCGCCATTGTCAGGGAGGTGAGTGCTTGAAGGTATATCTTTAGATCTTGCAATTGAATCTTTTAGTTTCTTGTTTTATCACTAGTTTGGTTTATAAAAGAAAACTAAACAAAATGGAATTGGGGTGGCCTCATATTATTCGTCTTTATCATGTCTTTCTTGAAAATGATGGATCGGAAAATTGTGCTCATTTGATAGAAGAAGAATTCAATAAAATGTTTGGATTAAAAATTTTGTATGATGAGCATGATTACAATGTTGCTAGTATGAATTCTTTGAATATCCATGATGTTAAGTATATGCAAAACGCTTGGATTATGGTATCCCAAGGGCTCATATTTTGATCTAGCTGGATTTTCTGATTTTGATTTTGCTGGAGATCATGTGGATTGCAAGTCTACATCAGGCACATGCCACTTCCTCAGACGATCTCTTGTCTGTTGGTACTCAAAGAAGCAGCACAAGGTCACACTTTCCACATCTGAGGCTGAGTACATTGCTGTTGGTGCCTGCTACTCACGGTTGCTATGGATGAAGCAGACACTCAAGGAGTGTGGCATCAACCTGAAGAATGTCCCTCTTTATGCAACAATGAGAGTGTTATCAAGATCGCCATAACCCGGTGCAACACTCCAGGAAGAAGCATATTCAGATTTGTCACCACTTTCTTCGCGTTCATGTGTTGAAGGGAGATATTGTCATCGACCACGTGAAGGCTGAAGACCAGCTTGCCGATATCTTCACCAAACCCTTGGATGAGAAGAGGTTCTGCAAGTTGTGGTGTGAGCTAAACATCCTAGAGTCTTTGAATGTCCCCTAAAGTGGACACACATCCTAACATTGATGCATTTTTGATGACTTTGATGCACAACACACGAAGTAACGTATTTCTCCAACCAATGAAGATTTAACCTCTAAGTGTGAAGAAATTAATGAAGAACCTGACTCTTAGAACCCTACAATAATTGTATGCGGTGTCTGTTGTCATTATAGTTCTTATACGGTGGGTAACGCTACCACCTCTATGTGACATTCTTCAAATTTGAGTTTTTTGCGATTTGCAATTTCATGAGTTTTCATGTCCTCAATAGCATCCACATATTGCTAAATTCTTCAAGTTTGATTTCTTCATCTATGTGGATGTGATCGGACCCACTCCCCTCTATGCTAAACTCAACCCACTTTGTTCACAAATTCTTCCTATGTGTTCTACTTGACACCGTTCAAAATCTTCACTGTGTCCTTGATGGCTGAAGAAATTGCGAACTCATTTTAAAATTCTCAAAGTTTTTTGGCAGTCGCCACAACAACTTTATCTCGCGCTTCACTCTCGTGGATAAGCATGTGAAAATGCATGTGTGACGTGTGTCACAGAGATGCGAATTGTCAGGGGCTTATCCGTCCAAAATCTTCAGACCACTCGGTTTTCAACATGATATAAGTAGCCTTGACTCTGTCAACCTAATTTCACTTTGCTCCTCCGCTCCCATCGCTCTCACTCCCAAAACCCTAGCGTAGCTGCTGAAATTCATCGCGCTGAAGAATAGGAGCTTCACTACCTCAACTTCTTCGTCGATGTACTCACGTCGGATGCAAATTTCTTCATCTCCGCAGCCACCATAGCTGTCTTTCATTGCCGAGTTAGGGCGCGGAAGATCTGAACTAGCCATTTCCTTCATTCCTTTGTCTAGTTCATACTTAGGGTAATCAAATGCTAATTTACTACCTAGTTTGATCTCTTCACTGTCTCAAAATCTTCAAGTGTTGTTTTAACTTCATTTCCAATTCTTCAGCACTTCCTTTTGGGCAGTCTTGAGTATTTCATCTAAGTTATGCTGAACTGCTATATTCCCTAATTGTGCAAATTGCCTCAGTATGTACAACTTTGGAACCTAAGTCAAGAACACTTAGTGAATTTGGTCAAGATGATAAGGGTCAATTTCCTCAACTCATTATTTTGAAAACATCTGAGAACCCATGTGATTCTTCCCAATTTCCTCGCAACTATACTTTGTTCACAGATACAAATGTCTACCGATGAATATCTAGGTTCTCATCAAATTAATTCATTTGTAGTGTTGCTTGAGGAAAATCTTCAAACATCTTTAGATTCATAAAAAGCTCAGAAACCTTAGTTGAAGAAAATGGTTGATGGCAAAAAGCCTCAGAAGGGAGGCAAGAGGAACAGACATCTTTCGAGATCCCAGATGATATATACTCAAGGTACTGCACGCCTGATGAAAATATACATGGCAAAGAAACTAAGGAGAAACATGCACTCAAAAAATCAAGAGGTACTAGATGTATGAATGGTAGAGCTAAAAATATGTCACTTCCAAGTACATGAAAGATTTTGCTATGAAGCCTCCATGCTCGAGGCCACCACTAGCTCCTGGGCAATTAGCTGACCCCACGAACATCAGACACGGTGAAGAATTTCCCGCTGAATGGGCCAAATGTCAGGCCAAGCCCGCAAAATAGGCCAAGAAGGTAGTTGATGAATTCAGCAGGACCTCGAAGGCCTCAGCTGAAGCAAGTGGTAGTGACAGTGCTAGTGCACCGAACAAATCAATGCAGAAGAAGCCTGCACACAAGCCAAAACCATCAGATCCAAAGCCCTTAGTGGCCAAGGCGATTGCTTCAAAGGCCTCTGCACCCAAGATTGCAAAATCTTCAATGCCTCCTCCTTCCACAAGTTCTTTTATGGCAGCAGTAAGAGCTTCAACACCTGTCGTGCTCGCATCTTGCCAGTGCACTGAAGGCTTTCCAACAACCTCCATTGCTGCATCAAGTGCCTCAACTAGTGGGCATATATCTTCAACAACGCCCAAGCTGAAGACAAAGGCCACTGTCGACCGTGGCACAAGACCGAGTCCCAAGAGCAAAGTCGTAGTGCCTCAAACTGATGAACATGGGCTAGCTGACAAAGATAAGCTCGCTGAGTTCCTTAGAAGAAAGTAAGAATAAGCTGCTATTGCCAAGAATTCTTCAATCCCATTGCTGCTGGATCCCAACAAGATCCTTGATTTCATTGATATATGGGTGAAGAAGCTAGACAGTCCACTTGACGACCTCAACTTGCCTTTGGGCCCAAGTCATGTATTATCTGCATTCATCTTGAATGAGAAACACAAGATTACACAGGCAAAGCTGGTGGTGAAACATCAAATTCAGAAGGAGAAGGAATTGAATAAAAACATGCTTACCATATCTCCTCAGTAGCTCGTGACTCTACAACATGAAATTCAACAGTTGTCTGAAGAATATGAGCGCCAAGACAATCACTTATGTGGCGTCAAAGACAGATTCATCACTGCCACCACCAAGGTAGTTGATGACCAAAACAAGCGTGAGGCTGTCAAGTCTGGCTCTATGCCCCATCATGTTTTTCAGCCCCTCCTCCAATAGCCCAGGCCAATGTATTTGCACACTCACCTCCTCCACAAGTACAAGCCAGGGCAACTGAAGAAGTTGCGCCTGAAGAAACTGCCAGGGCAACTGCATCAGCAGTGCCTGAAGAAAATGCTCCACCAAGTTCCTCAACAACAGCGCCTCCAACGACTTCATCTTTGAAGATCGTCACTCTTCCTTCTGCATCAGAAGCGAACAAGACCAAGGCTGCTGAGAAGGAAGTGAAGAAACAAAAAGCTTCAACTCCTTCCACTGCTCCTGAATAAGTGAAGAAATTGAAGATGGCCCCATTGTCTTTAGTTATTCCAATTAATGCAATTCCAGTTTCATCGGCAACCCTGCTCGTAGCACTGACGATCATTGCATTGTTCTGTTTGGGGGTGGAATACATCATTCCTCTAGCTGACAACGTTGAAGAGATTGATACCCATTCTACAGCTACCACAGAGTAAATGGATGAAGAAATTGAAGTGGAAACAGATGCTTCACTTCATCATGTATCATCACGGAAGCCATCTCATGCTCCGTTGATAGAAGAAAATGCTACTACTTCATCTGGAAGCAATGAAGAAACTGAAGAGGTGCTACTTGTTAGTGTGTTGGGATTTCCTCGAAGAGGAGAGGGTGATGCAGTACAGTAGAGATAAGTATTTCTATCAGTTAAGAACCAAGGTTATCAATCCAGTAGGAGAACCACGCAACACCTTGTTAGCAGTACCTACACACAAAATAACAAATACTTGCACCCAACGCAAACAAGGGGTTGTCAATCCCTCGGCGGTTAATTGCAAGGATAAAATCTCATAGTAATAGATAGATAGCACAAAAATACAAAATAAAATAATGTAAATAAAATTGCAGCAAGGTACTTTTGGATTTTAATAAGATAAAAATATACCTGAGGCCATAGTTTTCACTAGAGGCTTCTCTCTTGAAAATAGCATACGGTGGGTAAAAAAATTATTGTTGGGCAATTGATAGAATAGAAAATAATCATGACGATATCCAAGGCTAAAATCAAGTATATAGGCATCACATCCGAGACAAGTAGACCAACTCCTGTCTGCACCTACTACTATTACTCCATACATCGACCACTATCCAGTATGCATCTAGAGTATTAAGTTCATAAAGAATAGAGTAACGCCTTAAGCAAGATGACATGATGTAGATAAAGTAAACTCACACATGGATAAACCCCATTGTTTTATCCTTAATGGCAACAATACAAATACATGTATTGTCCCCTTCTCTCATTGGCATATAGATCACCGCAAGATTGAACCCATCACAGAGCACCTCTTCCATTGCAAGAAAAATCAATCTAGTTGGCCAAACCAAATCATTAGATCGGAGAGAAATACAAAGCTATAATAATCATGCATAAAAGAGTTCAGAGAAGACTCAAATAATATTCACAGATAATCTGATCATAAACTCACAATTCATCGGATCCCAACAAACACACTGCAAAAAGTGATTACATCAAATAAAACTCCAAGAACATTGAGGAGAATATTGTATTGAAGATCAAAGAGAGAGAAGAAGCCATCCAGATACTATATGGACCTGTAGGTCTATGGTAAACTACTAACACATCATCGGAAGGGCAGCAAGGTTAATTTAGAGCCCCTCCGTGATTGATTCCCCCTCCAGCAGAGTACCAGAGAAGGCCTCCAGATGGGATCTCGTGGGACAGGAACTTGCGGCTATGAAAAAAGTATTTCGGGTGGCCCTCTGGTATCTGGGGAAAATTTGAGAATTTACAGAGGCGGAATTAGGTCAAGAGGTGCCACGAGGGGCCCACAAGCCTGGGAGGCGCCCTCCCGGGGGGCACCTCCTGAGCTTGTCGCTCCCTCATGGCTTGTTAGTCTTCTCCCATAGGGTCTCTTCTGGTCTAGAAAAAATTAATCCAAAGTTTTTTCTATGTTTGGACTATGTTTGATATTGATTTCCTGAAAAGCCAAAAACAAGCAAAAAACAGCAACTAGCACTGGACACTAGGTTAATAGGTTAGTCCCAAAAATTATATATAATTGCATAATAAACATCCAAGATTGATACTATAATAGCATGGAACAATAAAAAATTATAGATATGTTGGAGACGTATCAAGCATCCCAAAGCTTAATTCCTGCTTATCCTCGAGTAGGTAAATGATAAAAATAGAATTTTTGATGTGGAGTGCTACCTATCATGTTCATTATGTAATCTCTATTTTGTGGCATGAATAAAAAGATCTGAATGATTCAAAATAATATTCTATAGTTCGACATAAGAACAATAATAATAAGGTATATTAACAAGCAATCATGTCTTTCAAAATATCAACGCTAAAGAACGTTATCCCAACAAAATAATATAACCTTGTCATGCTCCATCTTCTTAACACAAAGCATTGATCATGCACAACCCCGATGACAAGCCGAGCAATTGGTTCATACTTTTTAATGTGCTTCAGATTTTTCAACTCTCACACAATACATGAGCGCAAGCCATGGATATGTCACTATGGGTGGAGTAGAGTATGGTGATAGAGAAAATGTGGAGAATACAAAAAAGGAGGAAGTCTCACATCGACAAGGCTAATCAACGGGCTATGGAGATGCCCATCAATTGATGTCAATGCAAGGAGTAGGGATTGCCATCCAACGGATGCAATAAGAGCTATAAGTGTATGAAAGCTCAAAAAGAAAACTAAGTGGGTGTGCATCCAACTTGCTTGCTCATGAAGACCTCGGGCATTTGAGGAAGCCCGTCATTGGAATATACAAGCCAAGTTCTATACTAAAAAATTCCCACTAGTTATATCAAAATAAAAGCATAGGAGACTCTCTATATGAAAAACATGCTGCTACTTTGAAGCACAAGTGTGGAAAGGATAGTGACATTTCCCCTTTTTCTCTCATTTTTTCTCTTTTGTTTGTTTGTTGTTGGGCTCTTTTTGCCTCCTTTTTTGTGGGATCTTTTTGGCCTCTTTTTTTATTTCCTCACTTGGGACAATGCTCTAATAATGAATATGATGATCATCACACTTCTATTTTACTTAAAACTCAAAAAATTACAACTCAATACTAGAACAAAATATGAATCTATATGAATGCATCCGGCGGTGTACAGGGATGTGCAATGATCTAGCATAACATGTATAAAAAATGATGAATGGTGGCTGAGCCACAGTTACTACATCAGCTATATGATCATGCAAAGCAATATGACAATGATGGTGTGTGTCATAATAAAACTGAACAATGGAAGTTGCATGGCAATATATCTCGGAATGCCTATGGAAATGCCATAATATGTAGGTATGGTGGCTGTTTTTAGGAAGATATAAGGAGGCTTATGTGTGATAGAGCGTAACATATTACGGGGTTTGGATGCACCGTTGAAGTTTGCACCACATCTCAAGGTGAGAAAGGATAATGCACGGTACCGAAGAGGCTAGCTAATTGTGGAAAGGTGAGAGTGTGTATAATCCATGGACTCACATTAGTCATAAAGAACTCACATACTTATTGCAAAAGTTTATTAGCCCTCGAAGCAATTTACTAATACGCATGCCCCTAGGACGATAGATTGGTAGGAGAAGACCATCGCTCGTCCCCGATCGCCACTCATAAGGAAGACAATCAATCATAAATCATGCTCCAACTTCATAGCATAACGGGAGACTATACGTGCATGCTTCGGGAATCACAAACCTTAACACCAATATTCCCACTAGGCCACAATTACTCAATAGCACAACCCACATATTACCACCTTTATATCGTAAAACTATTGCAAGGAATCAAACTTATTATATTCAGTGATCTACATGAAATTTCTTATTATATCCCTCTTGAATACCTATCATATTAGGACCAAATTCATAGCCCGTACTAATTGCCATTACTATTATCAACTCTCAAAAATAAATAAGTGAAGCATGAGAGTGAAACTATTTCCTTAAAATATAACCACCGCCATGCTCTAAAAAGTATAAGTGAAGCACTAGAGCAACTGCCTAGCTCAAAATATATAAGTGAAGCACATAGAATATTCTAACAAATCAAAGTGAAACTATTTCCTTAAAATATAACCACCGCCATGCTCTAAAAAATATAAGTGAAGCACTAGAGCAACTGCCTAGCTCAAAATATATAAGTGAAGCACATAGAATATTCTAACAAATCATGAATAATGTGTGTCCCTCTCAAAAAGGTGTGTCCAACAAAGATGATTATGACAAACTAACAACCAAACAAAGGAAAGACTCATATAATACACGGCACTCCAAGCAAAACTCATATCATGTGATGAATAAAAATATAGCCCCAAGTAAAATTAGTGATAGTTGGTAGAAGAAAGAGGGGATGCCTTCTGGGGCATCCCCTAGCTTAGATGCTTGGGAGTCCTTGAATATTACCTTGGGGTGCCTCGTGCATCCACAAGCTTAGGCTCTTGCCACTCCTTATTCCTTCATCCACCGTGATCTCACTCAATACTTGAAAACTTCAGCATACAAAACTCAACAAAAAACTCGTGAGATCCATTAGTATAGCAAAGCAAATCAGCACTTTAGGTATTGTTGTAAACCCACTCATATTTTATTATTGCATGATACCTACTGTATTCTAAGTTCACCATGGCTTATACCCCCGATGCAATCCATAGGTTCATCAAACCAAGCAATCAACACAATGAAAGCATAATCTGTCAAAAATAGAACAGTTTGTAATGATTCGAACAATGGCCATACTTCTGTAAACTCCAAAAATTCTGAAAAATTAGGACAACATGGGAAATTTGTATATCAATCATGTGTAAAAAAACAGAATTTTTTGACACTCCAGTGATTTTTAACAATTCTGTTACTGGACGCAAAAGTTTCTGTTTTTACACAAAATCAAAGCAACTATCATCCAAATCATTCCAAAGGTTTTACTTGGCACAAACACTAATTTAAAAACAAAACACAACCATAACAGTAGCATAATTTTTTTCACACCAAAAAACAAGAAAATAAAAATAAAAATTAAGATAACTATTGGGTTGCATCCCAGCTAGCGATATTGTTTTACGCCCCTAGCTAGGTGTTGAATAGTTTCAAGTGTTGTCATCTTTCTAATTAACTCCATAGGTGGCCCTCATAATAGATTCATATGATGTCTTAATTATCTTTCTAGGGAAGTGTTCCATACCCTTCTTTAATAGAAATTGAAATTTTATATTCCCTTCTTTCATATCAATAATAGCACCTATGGTTCATAGGGAAGGCATACCAAGTATTATAGGACAAGACGGATTGCAATCAATATCAAGCACAATGAAATCAATGGGCACATAATTCCTATTTGCAAGAATAAGAACATCATTTATTCTATCCAAGGGTTTGTTAATAGTGGAATCCGCTAAGTGCAAATTAAGAGAACATTCATCCATATTGGTAAAACCTAGCACATCACATAAATATTTTGGTATTGTGCAAACGCGAGTGCCCAAATCACATAAAGCATTGCACCCATAATTCTTAATTTTAACTTCAATGGTAGGTTCCCACTCATCATATAATTTCCTAGGTATTGAAATCTTTAATTCTAGCTTTTCTTCTAAAGCTTTAATCATCGCTTCTATAATATGTTTAGTAAAAGCCTTATTTTGTTCATAAGAATTGGGTGAATTTAGCATGGATTGCAACAAATAAATACACTCAATTAAAAAAACAACTATCATAATTAAAAAAATTGTAATCCAAGATAGTGGGCACATCACTATTTAAAGTTTTTACCTCTCCAAACCACTTTTAGCCATTTTTTTAATCAAGATTTTCACCCTCCAAACAATGGGAATGCCTTCTAGCTAAAGTTGACTATTCTTCAGTCCCCTGTTCATAAAGTTTTACATTTCTAAACAAAGATTCAATGGGTGTAGCACCAATCATTTTAATATCTTCATCATTACTATGAATAAAATCGGGTACTAATAAAATCATTATTATTAGTATTGGAAAAATCACACAATTTGGTATTTTCTTGAGACATCGTGACTAGGCAAACAAGATAACAAGCAAACAAAGAAGCAAAGACAAAGAAGGCAAACAAAAAATATTTTTGGATTTTTGTGAAAATGTTTTAGAAGTGGGGGAGATGAAAACTGGTACGTCTTCAATGTATCTATAATTTTTTATTGTTCCATGCTATTATATTATCCATCCTGGATGTTTTATATGCACTAATATGCTATTTATATCATTGTTTGGGACTAACCTATAAACCTAGTGCCCAGTGCCAGTTGTTGTTTTTTCCTTATTTTTGTCTTTTACAGAAAATCAATACCAAACGGAGTCCAAACAGAACGAAACTTGTTGAGGATTTTTCTTGGACCAGAAGACAACCATGAAGCTTCGGGAGGAGGCCAGGAGAGCCATGAGTGGGCCACAAGCTCACAGGGCGCACTGAAGGGGGCGCCCTACAAGCTTGTGGGCCCCTCGTTGCCCCCTAACCCTAATTCCAGCTCTATAAATACCCAAATATTCCCCGTACAACAGAGGGCACACCAAAAATACTTTTCTGCCGCCGCAAGCTTCTGTTCTCGTGACATCCCGTCTTGGGGCCTTTCCTAGCACTCTACTGGAGGGGGATTCGATCACAGAGGGCCTCTACACCAACATTGATGCCCTTCCGATGGTGCGTGAGTAGTTTACCATGGACCTAAGGGTCCATAGCTAGTAGCTAGATGGATTCTTCTCTCTCTTTGATCTTCAATACAATGTTCTCACTAGTACGCGTCGGTGCTATACAAACGGTTTTTAACCCCTTTCCGTGACGGCATTTGGAACCTTCGCCAAGTGAGTGTGGGCAATAGGGGGGTCCTTCCCACACGACCCAAAAACCGTCGGGGATAGGCCCTCCTGGCACACAAGCTGGGGCAAAATGAGCTCGTGTGCGATCGGGCAAGGCATTGAAACCCTATTGTTTCCGTTTGTATGTACATCCCACATGGTGAATCCCAGAAAAACATTTCCGTTCGTATGTATATCACACATAGTCAATCCAAGGAGAACGTTTTCATTCTCATGTACATCCCACATAGTGAATCTAGGGGAAATGTTTCCGTTCGTATGTACTTCCCACACAGTCAATCCAGGGAAAACGTTTCCGTTCGTATGTATATCCCACACAGTCAATCCAGGGAAAACATTTCTGTTCGTATGTACATCCCACACAGGTTTATCTATAGGCTCGTGTGTGATACGTGTAACTATCACACACGCTCTTCCTTGGTTAACCGTTTGCTTTTATCAACTACATCACACACGATTTGATGAATAAAACTATGTGGCATTGGGCTATCCATCACAAGCGCTTTTACTTCTAGAACCATTTGCAAAGTTCCATGACCCATTTCGCATGTTTATTAGTTTACAATTAATAACTCCAGTATTACGCATATTCACATTTCATATCGAACATCTGTCTGCCAATTTCATATCAAGCACATAGATATATTTTAATATCACAGTACGATGGCTACCGGAAAACAACATAGTACATCATATAGATAGTTCAACTTCATAAGAACAATATTAGAACAATATATTCATTTCCCTAATCGAGATCATCCAGTCTTGCCTTATCCACCTCTGCTTTCAGTTCAGTAAGAACCTGTTTTGCACTGGCCAACTGGGAAAGTGCCTCCTCCTTCGCCAACACCATCTTAGCAAAGTCTGATTTTAAAAAATCTGAGCTCATTCTCCACCTTCCTCTTTTTATCCTGCATCTTCAAATATTCTTTAGCGTTGACAACACTTTCTCTAAGCCTACCTCTGTTCTCTTCCTAATACATGCTCTAGAGCTTTGTGCTAGGCACATCTTCAAAGACTGTGGCCACTCTTGATCAACCCACTCCAAGTAAGAACACTTCCGTTCATCCTATAATATTTAAAACTGGATCAGTAACAATTGTAGGGAAAATGGGTTTATAGCAACATAGAAAATCATTAATACTTATTTTGAAAGAGTGAAGAAATAGGTTAATTATGACATATCTTCTCAAAAATATCAATGTGCAAATGAATTAATTGCTACGGACACAACAACCAAATTCTGAAACATCAGAAGCTATAATTAACTACAGCAACACTACAAGTTCTTACTCATGTACTATAAATAACAAATTGTACATTTTAATAGGAAGGTAAATATAACTGCAACAACATAGTGACAGTGTTTGGATGACAGCAAATTGATACTAACAGGTGTGTACATGCACAAATTTAATAACATAGAACTAATAGCACTAAGGCATCCACTATGTATGCCGAAACCGGTGTAAAGACAATTGTTGCTACTTCTCGCACCGGTGCCCTGCACTGGCGAGCCGATGCAGCAGAAAAAAATCAGGGACCCGAACTCCGAAGCACCTAGTTGCTCTGATGCCCAGCTCCGTCGTGCCATAAAGATATAGTATTTTACTGCTTGGCTGCTCGGATGTGTGGACAAGTTGGCTCCAGAAATTGCTGAAGCGGTGCCAAATATTTTTCTAATGGCACCGCTTATGAGATGGCAACATTTTTAGATACTAGTTACACACTGTGACACTGTCTTAGGATGAGTTTGGTTGAAGGTGTGGTATAAATGGGTTGGGACCGTGACAGTGTCTGAATCACATATAACAAACGATTTGTAACAACGAAAGAGGGTCTAACCTTCTCTACACATGCTAGAAACTTCCTCCCATTGTACACAGATTCAAACGCAACTAGCTTCACGCATGGAGATTGATGGTGACAACGAGCAGACAGATCTTCAACCACCCCGCTCCATTCATTGCAACTGATGGTCCTAGGGAACCATAAGAGGAATAAATGACTCAAATCGACCATCGAGTAAAAATCCTTCATTCCAAGTCATAGCCAGAGAGAGAGAAGAGAGGCATACCCAAGTGGTGAAGGAGTCGTCAGAGGAGGAGGGATCGCTAGAGAGGTATTTGAAGAAGATCATGGCGAGCCCGGCGGTAGGATGCCAGACGGCGAGAGCGAGGAAGCAAGTGAGGAAGCCACTATAGATTAGGAAGGAAGGAAGGGGGAAACTGGGAAAATGTGACTTGTGGTCGGGAAGAAAAGGGGATGGGGAGGAGGGGAGGGTAGATATTTCGGCGGTAGGCCAAAATTTTCGAAATGTGGAGGGAAACTTTGCGCGCGGTGCCGCCGGACACCATGCACTTTGAATGATAGTGTGCATCACAAACGATTCTTATGCTTAACGCGCATGAGATGAGTTTGATAATTGACATTTTGGTGGAAATTTCCCCGCATATGTCATTGTATAATTTAACATCGCTTGCTAATTTCGGCACACAAAAGAGCGTACAGCACACAGACCATACTTACTGAATCAAGCAATTTTAGTAATTAAACAGAGACAGTTCACCTAAACATTGCTCTAAAAAAAGCCCAGAATTAAAAACAAAGCCTAAGTACGAATAATTTTAACAAATCTGCCACTGCGCCGGCCTATGCATCGCCGGCGTGAGATGAGACGTCAATGACTTGTCCGGGCGACATGCCGCCGTTGGTGGACTCCGCGTCCCCCCTACTGAAGTCGACCATGTCCTCGTCCTCGTCCTCGGCACCGCCCTCAAGGTTGTAGTACTTGTAGTAGTGGCTGCGCCAGAGCTCACGTTGGTACTCCACCGCTGATTCCTCGATGGACAGATTCTTCTCTACCTCGACCTGGGCCACGCGCAATTCCTCCTCCTGGCGCTCCTCGATCTCCGCAGCCTCCTGCATCTCCAGCTCCCGCTCGACGACCTCATGAGAAAGCAGGTGCTCCATGGCCACCGCCGCCTTTTTCGATGTGGGTTGCATGCTGGATTCCGAGGTAGCCTGGAATATCTTGGCGTGGATGGCCTCGACCCGGGCCAGGGCGACATTGGCGGCACGGACGGCAGCTCGAGCGCTCTCGGTGTTTGCACCCACCATCGTAGCAGCAGCAGCAGCCTTCTCGACTGCTGCAACTGCCCCGTCAGCTGCCGCAGATGCCCTCTTGGTGGAAGCGGGCGCGCTCAATGCAGATGCAGTGGCACTCTCGGCATAGGCGGTCGCGCTCTCTGTGCAGGCAGCGGCGCTCGGGGGGACGCGGCCATCATACGGGCCTTCACGAAGCGTTTCCACGACGTCATGTTTGCAAGAAGGGGGTGCTAGAATGGGGATCGGGATTTGTGGATTTGGGGGTTGCCGACACTGGAGCAGATGAATCGGTGAAGCTTAAGGAGGAAGACTTAAATAGACCCAGAATTTTTCATCGCAAACGATTTCTACAAAACATCTGTGTGTGATGTTGTACATATTTTTAATTAGCTATGAAAGACGAATTTGGAGTAAAGTGGCAATGGATGGTGTTTTAAATGTACGAGAAAATTTGTAGTACTAATACAAACTGTCATGTGAAAATTTGGAAAATTTCAGGGGTAATTTGACCTTTTAAGACATTTAACTGATTTTCTAGCCATTTAATGACCGTAATTGAAATTTGAACTACATGTACATGCAGCAGCTAACCAAAACGGTTTGAAAAGTCATATTTTGTGTACTTGTATGTGATTTAGTTCCACGTGCAGTAAATTGGAAGGAATTTTCAAACATATTGGTCTAACGGCTATGACACAATTAACCATGGAGTGCCATGGCATTTAAATTCCAAAAAAATAATGACATGAAACCTTGCTTGATGTAATGTCGTAACACCAAGATGATGTGGTACAAAAATTGGCCTGTTTGACGGAAGTTTGGACACACACCCTCACAAACCAGAGCAACTCATTAGAAGGCTCATGGTTCCGAGAGGGAACAATGCATGTTTGATGACGAACGGCAGATAGCTTTCTCTTACCGCCCTCAAACTTTTTCTACGTGTAATGTGCACTGATACTAACTATCATGTGAAAATTTGGAAAAATTCAGGGGTCATTTGACCTTTTGAAGACATTTAAGTGATTTTCTAGCCATTTAATCATCGTAATTCAAATTTGAACTAGATGTACATGCAACAGCTAACCATAACAGTTTGAAAAATCATGTTTGTGTACTTGTGTGCAAGTTAATTCCATGTGCAGTAAATTAGAAGGAATTTAAAAAAATGGTCTCACGGCATGGACACATGCATGGAGTGCCCTAGCATTTTAATTCCAAAAAAGTAGAAAATGGTCAGGGAAACATGAAACTTTGCTTGATGTAATGTCATGCCACCAAGATGATGTGGTACAAAAATTGACCTGTTTGACGAAAGTTTGGACATACACCTGTCACAAACCGGAGCAACTCACTAGAAGGCTCATGTTTCCGAGAGGGAACAATGCATGTTTGATGACGAACGGCAGATAGCTTCCTCTTACGGCCTTCAAATTTTTTCTACATGTAATGTGCACTGATACGAACTGTCATGTGAAAATTTAGAAAATTTCAGGGGTCATTTGACCTTTTGAAGACATTTAAGTGATTTCCTAGACTAATGACCGTAATTCAAATTTGAACTAGATGTACATGCAATGGCTAACCATAACGGTTTGAAAAATCGTATTTGTGTACTTGTGTGTGAGTTAATTCCATGTGCAGTAAATTAGAAAGAATTTTCAAACATATTGGTCTCACGGCATGGACACATGTACATGCATGGAGTGCCACGGCATTTTTATTCTAAAAAATTAAAAAATGATCAGAAAAACATGAAACCTTGCTTGATGTAATGTCGTGCCACCAAGATGATGTGGTACAAAAATTGGCTTGCTTGACGAAATTTTGGACATACACCCCTCACAAACCGGAGCAACTCACTAGAAGGCTCGTGGTTCCGAGAGGGAACAATGCATGTTTGATGACGAACGGCAGATAGCTTCCTCTTACGGCCTTCAAAAAATTTCTACGTGTAATGTGCACTGATACAAACTATCACGTGAAAATTTGGAAAATTTCAGGGGTCATTTCACCTTTTGAAGACATTTAAGTGATTTCCTAGCCATTTAATGATCGTAATTCAAATTTGAACTAAATGTACATGCAACGGCTAACCATAACGGTTTGAAAAATCTTCTTTGTGTACTTGTGTGCGAGTTAATTCCATGTGCGGTAAATTAGAAGGAATTTTCAAACATATTGGTCTCACGACATGGACACATGCATGGAGTGTCATGGCATTTTAATTCATAAAATTAAAAAAATGATCAGAAAGACATGAAACATTGCTTGATGTAATGTCACGCCACCAAGATGATGTGGTAAAAAAATTGGCCTGTTTGACAAAAGTTTGGACACACTCCCCTCACAAACCGGAGAAACTCACTAGAAGGCTCGTGGTTTTGAGAAGGGAACAATGCATGTTTGATGACGAATGGCAGATAGCTTCCTCTTACGGCCTTCAATTTTTTTCTACATGTAACATGCACTAATACAACTATCATGTGAAAATTTGGAAAATTTCAGGGGTCATTTGACCTTTTGAAGACATTTAAGTGATTTTCTAGCAATTTAATGACCGTAATCCAAATTTGAACTACATCTACATGCAATGGCTAACCATAACGGTTTGAAAAATCATATTTGTGTACTTATGCGAGAGTTATAAAATCATCAGATGATGTAAATATCTGGTGTTCAAAAAAGAAATGTAAAATCTGGCAAGACAACCGGCCCCACACGATTGGCACTCTATTTCGCGCCCCGAGGTTTGGAAGGTGAGTGGCGGGCTTTATTAATCAGACACAGTTCTGCACTGGGAACCGTCAGCTATTATGTTCACACATGGATTTTGCTGCGGGAACCGTGTGTAATTCACACTACAGTACTCATAAATTCCAGCGATCGGCATGTGTACTGTTGTTGTCGATCTAGATTCCGGCCGCTAATAATTACTACCTTGCTCCCATCGTCCCGCCTGCATTCTCATCTAGATCCTCCCCTTGCTCACCCTCTCTCTCTCTCTCTCACACACACACACACAAATCTCTACCATGGCGGCGCCGATCTGCCCAGACACCGACAAGGAGTCGCCACCTCCCGAGGACGCTCACCGAAGAGCAGCGACAAGGACACCTACGCGCCGTCAGACG